>NC_140248.1:1761200-1838700 GCF_949987555.1 Borostomias antarcticus | reverse complement strand
GCGCATGCAGCACGGAGGCACTCAAAATGCAAACGAGTGCCTCAACTCAGTTAATGGGCACGGTGTCCAAAAACAGTCATTGTAGGGAGAAACAGGGTTGAAGGAGCAGCTAGCATGGCAATTTTGACTTTCAATGAGGGTGCCTCTGCCATGCTTAATGTAATGGAGAGGCTGTGGCTGCAGAGCACATTTATTACTGTAAATGCAATGAGGGAAGCAGATATGCTCAGAGTCACAAAGGCTGAGGCCGTCACAAGCTCCAGTGCAAAGCGTAGGCGCAAGACTGTGAGTATAGCTAAAAAGATGAAGAGACATCAGCAGGAAATGGATGAGGGACCTACATATGGCGCAGGCATGGACTAGTTTGTTTTTAGGTTAGGATGAGAGTTTTGGGCATAGAGGGGATGTTTCCAGGACGCCTTGGTGAACATATTGTGGTTTTAGAACAGTTTTGTGGACTGCAGCTGAGTGGGTTCTACAAACCAGCTGCTTAGAACAGTTTTGTGGACTGCAGCTGAGTGGGTTCTACAAACCAGCTGCTCAGAACAGTTGTGTGGACTACAGCTGAGTGGGTTCTACAAACCAGCTGCCTAGAACAGTTTTGTGGATAGCTAGTGTGGTGCCATCTGAGGAATGACTCTGTAGACCTATGACGGCATAGCCTGATGTCTCCTATGGTGTTGCTTTTGACGATGGTTATATCACTTGTTTGTTTGTTTGGCAATCTATATTTAGCTTCTATTGGTGTTTACACTGGATTGTTTACCACATCTTGCCCTGTGTATTTATGAATCAGCTTACTCTTCATGTTCATTCATTCATTCATGTTTTCTCCATGTAAAACGCTTAAAAAAAAAAAAGTTGGATAATCTGTTTTCTCATGCATGTCCTCGTCAAATGTGTCTGTCTTTGTCCATGATCTGTTTAACAAAATAATACAAGCTTTCTAAAAGGGAATGTTCTCTTCTCTACTAACATTGTCTCGTCTCTAGTCTCGTCTTACTAACACCCCACTCGTGGGCTGTACCTTGACGTGGTGAGTGGGCTTCCAACTAAACAGGTCTTGCTTCTCTATACAAAATGTCTACTCCTGGGGCCTCATTTATCAAAGAGCGTGTAAATTCAGGTGTAAAAGAGGGCGTACGACAAAAACGAGGAAAATGCGAAAAGTAGCGTACGACGAGAATATTTACACGGTTTTCGGATCTATCAAAAATGGCGTACACGCTGCTGCGCCAAATTCACCACAGAAAATCCGACTGGCGGAGAAGAGAGCGTACGCGCACGCGCCCCGTGTTCCGCCCTCTCCACGCCCAAATTCAACCATATATGGTCAAAACTATGACAGCGCACAACGTGGATACCCCGGAAGGAACCGACATAATATAGCGTGGAGCATAGGAAAGACAATTACGTTTATGGAAAAACGCGGAAAGAAGAGAAACTTTTTGGAGACGAAGGTGCATGTGCTTGTTGGTGAGGTCCACGCGAGGAAACAAATCATCTTCGGAAGGTAAGCTATTTGTACGAGCCTACATTTGTCTGATTGCTCCTACAGTTTAGGTAGCCTACTGTAATGTTTCGTGCATCCTGTATTTGGCGTAGGCTACACGGACATGCTGTATTATGTGGCTGTGAGGAAAGCAAACATTCCACACATTCTGTGGTAGGCTATGATTGATTTAGGACCAAAAACAGGGAACGATAACACAGATGACCACTTCATAATGTTAGACCACATTAAACATTTTCCCCTCTGGGAAATTAAGACTCTCATCTAAATCACCCGGTAAATCACACTTAAGCATTTATTTGGCTGCCAACAGAAAAACATATCAATTGAATATGGCTACACAATAAAATGTTTAATGCATAATCAAGTTAACAGACAAACTCAAAGAAAATGACTGAAATTGTTTCTCCAGACTCTGACGTGGGGTGGGACTCAGAGGAGGGGGAGTCTGCAGTGGTCCTTGACCTGACGGTCGTGCCCCCGCCGGTTGCAGCCTCTACATCCAGCGCCACGACCTCCAGTGCCATCTCCAGCGCCTCCGTCTCCGTCTCCACCGCCCACGCCTCCACCTCCGGCTGCCAGCGTCCCTGCCTCAAGGGTCCCTGAGGGCTGGGCTTCCTCTCAGACGCTGTGCTGGAGGCTCATGACCCTAGAGGCCCAGAGGGAAATGGCAGAAGGGATTGGGGCAGTTGTGGGGCAGTTGTGCAGCAGTTGGTGGAGGTCACCACACTACACCACCAGAGCCAACAGGACATCCTCACTGCACTTCATTCCCTCACACATGCTGTCACAGACCTCACACTGTCACTCACTACCACACTCACGGACCTCACACAGTCACTCACTACCACACTCACGGACCTCACACAGTCACTCACTACCACACTCACGGACCTCACACATTCACTCACAAACGCACTCACACACCTCACACAGTCACCCACCAACAGACAATAAAATGGTAGAAATGTGAACCTTACTTGTTTGTGTCTTCATAGCTGGCGCATGACCTCAGTGTGGGCCCTTTGGCCCCGCTGGTAAACCTCATGACGGGGAGGGGGCTGAGGGCTTGGGTCCTCATTTTGTGGTGGGGTCTTGACTGGTTCTCATTCTTATCAGCTTTGAATATACATCTTGGCAAACATAACAGAATGATGTACAAGGAGGGGACAGATACCTAGTGAAAGTACTATTGGTTGCTTGTAAAAAGACAATAATGAGGGCTTGGTATAAGGTGGAACCCCCAACCAAGGAGCAGTGGTGGGTGTTGTGGAGGAGATTTATGAGATTTATTTATGCATTGAGGATGCAGGAAGGAAAGTTTGAAGGGAGATGGGAAAAATGGATGGATTATAGAAGGAAGTGTGATGATACCACTAATATTAAAATTGTCATATTTGAGTAAGAAAAAAAAGCTGCATGGATGGAAGTACCCATAAGCTGTTATTGTAAGTTTTTATGTTTTATTGTATTGTCGTTGTATGGATGGAAAATGCTAATAAAGATTAAAGTAAATAAGACAAAGAATATGTATCTTGGCTATGCACACACCAACAAGCCAGCCGTCACGCGCAGCGCCTGCCTCCAGTCTAGCCCCTACCCTGCTGTGCGCCAGGATGAATGAGTCATGCGTGGAGCCAGGCCACCGTGCCACTACACTTGTGATGAGCATGTCACATATGATTTGGGTATTTATAGTGTGCACATTTTAGCGATTCACATAGACGTATTCATTCACTGATGGTGCCCTTATGTGGGTGCCGTCGCCATCGCCGTCACCTCTTTGGAGTTCTATCTCGGCCAGTAGGCCGAGTAGCGCCGGATTCATTTAGGCTCGCATTACGCACAGGAGGACTGTCATTTATATGCTTACCAAAGAGCAAACAGGTCCACATGATCACATATTAATGACAATCTAATTGGTCAATTATTGCCGTTTGATGGAGTGCCTGCATTAGGTGTGTGACAGCGCGGAAAGGTTTTGGACAGCGCATAGGTTCAGTTTGGGGAACAAATCCATATCGGACCATGAATGAGCCGGTTAGAGGACACGTCTAATCTTGCATTGCGATATATGTTGGTGCTGAATTGGGCTATTAGCCTACATGATTGTGCGTTCATGAACTGTCGCTCTTATTCTCTCCGTCAAACATAGTAATTCACCGACGCACCACCTGCGTCGCCAGTTCCCCCTGTGTTCAAAAAGGGCGTAGAACACCGTGTAAATCGGTAGGACAAGTTGAGAGGTGTCCTACAAAAGCGCGGAGAAAGGCGACTAAATTTTCGCCCTTTCGGCTTGATAAATCGCAATGTGGGGGGGGCAAATGGCGTACGCCTGAACTCGCGAAAAAGACCGTGTAAAAGAAGGCGTACCTCAATGATAAATGAGGCCCCTGGACTATTCTGAATCCACAACATGCTGTGTTATTCAGATTTCAGTTTCTATGTGTTTTCAGATGTTGTGTAATGTTGTTACTAATGATGTGATTGGATATTGTGTTTGTAAATATTGGTTAACAATGCAAATGTATGATTTTTTACAATACCAATTTTCAAAGCTTGTTTTCTCAAAATGAGTTATTTCTCATCTTTGGGACATCAAAACCACCACTTGAGTACCACCTACATACACCTATCTTTCCAGTTTTCTTCCAATCCATATTCTGAAGGCTTTGGCCAAGAGGAATTGTTTATATCATATATTATGTTGTCATACGGTTTCCCGAACGAGTTAAGAAGCACTTAACTGAGTTAAGAAGCTTCTTAACTCCAAAGTACTTCTTAACTCCCATGCTTAAGAAAGGTTCCTTAAGAAGGTTCTTTATCGGGAAACCCGGCCATTATCTGTATCCCAGTGTTCAGAGATAAAGATTTCCTTATGTCCTTAATATTAACAGCACAATCAAGCACAGAAAGCATATCTACTGTTATTATTGTACTAACAGTGAGGCCTAAGGGTGGGAGTAGCAAAACACCCCTGCGGAGTTAGGCCATAAAAACTCCTATAGAGGAGAAGTTAGGCCATTGAAACTCCTATAGAGTAGGAGTTAGGCCATTAAAACTCCTATAGAGTAGGAGTTAGGCCATTAAAACTCCTATAGAGTAGGAGTTAGGTCATTAAAACTCCTATAGAGTAGGAGTTACGCCATAAAAAAGTCCTATGGAGTAGGAGTTAGGCCATTTAAACTCCTATAGAGTAGGAGTTAGGCCAAAAAACTCCTATAGAGTAGGAGTTAGGCAATACAAACTCCTATAGAGTAGGAGTTAGGCAATACAAACTCATATAGAGTAGGAGTTAGGCAATACAAACTCATATAGAGTAGAAGTTAGGCCATTGAAACTCCTATAGAGTAGGAGTTAGGCCATTAAAACTCCTATAGAGTAGGAGTTAGGCCATTAAAACTCCTATAGAGTAGGAGTTAGGCCATTAAACCTCCTATAGAGTAGGAGTTAGGCCATTAAAACTCCTATAGAGTAGGAGTTAGGCCATTAAACCTCCTATAGAGTAGGAGTTAGGCCATTAAAACTCCTATAGAGTAGGAGTTAGGCCATTAAAACTCCTATAGAGTAGGAGTTAGGCCATTAAAACTCCTATAGAGTAGGAGTTAGGCCATTAAAACTCCTATAGAGTAGGAGTTAGGTCATTAAAACTCCTATAGAGTAGGAGTTAGGCCATTAAAACTCCTATAGAGTAGGAGTTAGGCAATACAAACTCATATAGAGTAGGAGTTAGGCCATACAACTCCTATAGAGTACTGGAGTCTGACATCACATGGTAGTCCATGCTTTACTCAAAGAAGGGTTTCCAGATCTGTCTTTTTATCTGTGAGAAAAAATTAATGTGGATTACATTATCACCCCTATCATGGTCTGTTGTTTACACTGGATTTGTAAACTTGGATGTTTCTTTCTCAATTTAACATTAGATCCTTTGGGTTGTGAAGCTGTTATGTAGCCTAGTCAAAGTAAAATGTATAAATAAATCAAAACATTAAAAAAATATAAAACATATGTAAATAGTTATGTTGTCATACGCAAACATCATACAAGCAATGTAACCCATAGTTAAATGTTAAACGAAACCCGCCATTCATTTTTCTAGATTAAGAACCGTGGAAGTTGCCGGTGCCAACACTGGCCTACACATTCATGACATCACTAGCATTGGCCTACACAATGATGACATGTCTTGAAAGGTCTATTGAAAGGCAACTGCAATTTGAAAGGAATCGTGGTTGTGAATGTCAAACATACATCACGTCTGGAATGCTAAGATACTGTGTTGACTTGACGTGAAGAGGAAATCCATCACAATGTTTAGAGATGTGTTATAATTCAGTCAATAAATTGGCGCCTATTACACATCTGTAGTTACCGCTTATCCTGATGACTGAGAAATGTATTGTAATTTATTTGAACAATCAACTATGCAATTACTGTTATTTGTACTCCATTGGTTTAATTATTTTACCCTTGAGGTGAAACTAGTGCCTCGCAACCTCAAAACACACACACACACACACACAAATATACACTCAGAGCACACAAAACAGGATTGATTTCACTTTGAAGACTGCTTAATGAGCAAGGAAAGAGAAAGCAATATGGATAGAGCCAGTCCGCTGGGAATTGTAATGAGCCCATTGACAGAAAGGGTGTCTGCTGAGGCTGATGAATGATCACTCAAGAAATGCTCTGCTTTCACCTTCCTGGGGAGAACGCACACACACAAACACATGTAGCTCTCTGCTACCATCCTCATACAAATACACATGTAACACTCTGTAATCTGGCCTTACACAAGAGAAAACAAAATAGGAAATAAATACCGCCAACACTGGAATACACTCTGTTGTGGTGTTATTCTTGTGCAACATTTCAACCAAGGTCTTCTGTAGATACATCCATGGAACAGTGAGAGGAGATGTGTTTTTGACAGTATAAAGGGACAGATGACAGGTGGATGACAACAGGATCATTGTTGTCACAGCACTCAATGGGAGGGATGGTAAGGACCACCGGACGCCACTGCCACATGACATGTACAGATGTGAGAACATAAGAATTGCGTTATTCTAACAGATGCTTTACGGCATTCCGCACCACCGCTCATATGCCCATAGAGGGCGCAGTAATACTAGGCTACTCATTGACCCATTGCTGTAGCTTATCTCGCACATTAGATGAATGAGGTATCTCTTGGACCAACCTACCAGCTTCAGGCCTGGTCGCCGGCTCAGATCTGACAACCAGATGACCCTGAAGGTCCCACGGTCAAAACTTGTCACAAAGGGAGACCGTGCATTCTCAGTGATGGCACCTGGGCTATGGAACAAGCTTCCTCTGAACATCAAGTCCGCCACCACTCTGGACTCTTTTAGAGCACAGCTTCAAACTCACCTCTTTGTCACAGACAATCTATAATTTATGTCCTTGTCTTGTGTCTTAAATGTAGTTTCATTTTGTGTCTCTGCAGTCCTTTGTTTTTGTTTGTCTCTTTTTGTACCCGGGCTGCGCCCCGGACTGATGTAACAGTTGGTTGGGGGGCGCTTTATAAATAAAAATAACATAACATAACATAACATGAACCTACCTTGTTCTCAAACTCCTTGTTATCTGTCTGGTTGTAATTTAATTAATGCGAAGAAAGCCTATCTATCTATAGCCGGGGTCTCAAACTCAAATTGACTTGGGGCCACTGCTGGTATCGTCAACTCATAGGAGGGCCACTTCAATGTCAACTTCAACTACTACTAACTATAAGAAAGTGCAATATTTCGGAACATGTCATTTTTCATTTCCATAACTAGACTCACAAGTCAGTCACTAAATGTTGCAAGACTATTCCATAACTAACATTTTCATCTTACAAATTCAAACCGGTTTCCATTCATTTTAATATATTTTAAAGTCACACTGAAATGAAAAAAGCATTCTGTCCCATTTTAGTTCACATAATTGGTCATAGTATTCACCTATTCAACGATGTATGCCAGAAAAATCACAAAATTCTACTTTTGTTGTAATCTTATATCATCGTATATCATTTCTTACTTCCTGGAAAACGGTAGGTCACGTGCAATGATGACAACAGGTACCTTAGATTTTAGGCCAATAATCTCACGACATCCACCCGTCAATCAAAGCTATCCTTCTATCGAATCTGTCTAAATTTCTTAAAACCCGTCCACTTGTTAATGTTGCAATCAAATTCCTCTAAACATATGTCTCATCCTCATAGCTTGTTTGCGTGGAAATATGATCTCAAACGTCCGTTTCAGTGCGACTTTAACAGTTAGTGCTGCAAATCTTTTTTCCTTACTTTTATTTTATCTTGAATAGCCTACATTTGTACTTTATTATGTTTTAGCTGCAAGATGCACCACTACTGTAAGCCTGCCCTGGACCTGTACTTGCATTTATTAAAGTTCAAGTTTGTTTTCATTTCTTACCAGACACTTGATTACATTTGTAGTAGTCTACTATCTTGAAAGACTGAGACGTTAGTCCTCTCGGCCGTGTGGCTCGTTTTTTGTGTGTTGGCTGTAAGCCGACACACCAAGGAGAGGTAATCCTTTTTGTCTGTGCTTCTTTCTTTCTTTCTGTCGTGTTGTTGACCTGCAATTCCATTGCTGCTACCACAAGAGGCAGTAGTCCCAGAACATCAAAACCAAAAGACAGAATTCCCAGGTCAGCGGTGGCCGAGTGGATAGTGCGCTGCCTATCACCGTGAAGGTTGTGAGTTCGATCCTTGGTGTGGACATACCAAGGTACCATGACATATTTTGTCACTGGATGTTGTAGAAGTTATGTTACGAGCGTGGGTCATATTTGTTAATTATAGACCCTTTTACAGCGTAGTCAGCACAAGTAGCCTATGCGCGCGCATTCTTGAAACCGTAGCAGAGGAAGACAGACAAAATCGCCATTATTAAGCGTACGGACTGGACTGAGAAAATCATCAGAAATGCCTGCGTTTGCGGTGCCCATTTTATATCAGGTAAGTTATTTTAACTGGTAAATTATTATTATCTGGTTTCACTGGAATGTCAGTTGAAACAACAATGAAGTTTCATGTTTATCTGACACTTGTAAATATGAGCGCCTCTCCTTACTAGGCCAGACTGTTGTCTGGCATGAGCGAGCGGAATGCGACAACGGGACTGAGAAGGGCTAGTTGAAGTGTAGAGTAATATCTGAAATAAACAGTAACCCATAATCTGGCTGCACGCTAAGCTAAAGCTAAGTTCAGGAAATGAAGCCCAATGATAGCTAGCTAACGTTAGCTAGTGCTGACTAACACGCTAGCTAGTGTTAGCTACCTAACTCAAGGCCCGAGGAGTTGGAGATAATGTGCACGTTCTCTCAAAGTGCTTTAGCTAAGGTTAGCTACTACGAGCTAGCTAGTCCTTGTCACCAACACTTGCCTCACAACGTACGTAGCTAAACTATTCACACAGCAAGCAACGTCAGCTGACTGGGACTGTCTCGTGAGTAGAATAACAAGTGTTGTGAAATACATTTAACAACTGGTCAGTTGATATGTTGCACAGCAATCGAGCAGGACAATATCATTAGGGCTAGGTTAGGTAGCTAGAAAGTCAGCTTGCCCAGCTGGTATGGTTATAGGCTCATTCCTATGGGATAGCTTAGTAGTTTGGGATTTAGCAATGGGTTGACTAATCACTAGATCAATATTTTCAGTTGGGGATAGGACTACAACACCACCTGTGCTGTGGCACCAGGAATCTGCTCTGACCACTGTTTTTATTCACCACCATATCATGTTATTATGCAGATTAAATGTACTGTATAGACGTGACACAAAACGGGATTCATATAAATGTTATTTTTGGCTGGGCAAACCTTTTGGCGGGTACAATTTTTCATCTACCAGACATTTGGCTGGTGAGCTAGAAGGTTAATGTTGACCCCTGCATGTATGTAATTATGTCTTAAGTTTAAAGTGAAGGGATTAAGAGAGGATGTTTTTCTCCAGTAGGTATTAAAGGACAATGCTCGTTTTTGACAACCTGGACCTTATTTACGACATATTATAAGACGTTTGACTCACCGAGATCACTTTGGTGTAGTTCGGAGGCATGTAAAGAAATGTAAAATCCAGCGCGAGCCAGTATATCCATGTAATGGCGGTGGTGGGGGCACAGAGAATGCAGTTTCTAAAAATCGATTTTCTGCCGCGAAACGGTTGTTTTCATCAATCTGTCTTCATGAATCGCTAGTTGTGCTTACATAGAGCATAGGCCTGGTGTGGTTTTTCACATGCCTCTGTAATATGATCTTTAGAAACATCTTTAGACACGAAATAGCTTCCTCACTTGCTCCAGCACGCATGCGCACAGCGTGCTGGAGCAACGATTGCACTATTTTAATGCATCTCCCTTCTGTTCTGTTGCAGCTTTGATGCTGGGATGCCTGGTGTGGTTGAGGCCAGAGAACACCGTGATGCAACACCAGTCAGGTGTCGGCTGCTGTGCAACGCTGATGTCCAGCCCCCCCAAAGATGGTCTTCTGGTGCAAGCCCCACCCGGACAGGACATGGCCAGACAGCAGTATCTGATCATGGATGGCTGTGACTGTGTCCATGATACAGGCAGTGCAATAACATAACATGTCAAGTATACTGTACAGTAGTGCAGAGTAAGTTGTCTATTGTATAGACAAGGTGTTCAATTGCTCAAGTGTTGTCAGGTGTTGATTCAAGTGATAGTGTACAGTAGTGCAGAGTCAGTTGTCTATTTTATAGACGAGGTGTTCAATTGCTCAGGTGTTGGTTCGAGTGTACAGTGGTGCAGAGTCAGTTGTTTATAGTACTCTGGTTGTACTATACATAGGCCCTCACTCTAATTATAACAATGGCACACATGCCACCCCCTGGACCAACAAGTGAACACGTGACACCTTGTCTATACAATACACAACTGACTATGCATCACTGTACACTCGAACACTCGAACCAACACCTGACAACACTTGAGCAATTGAACACCGCTATACAATAGACAACTGACTCTGTACTACTGTATACATGTGCATTACATGCCTCTCTTCTTTACAAAGATGGTCACAACCACACCATGTCCTGAGAGCACATGCAAAGTAGCAACTTATGGCTAGTTTTAATGTGCATGTCTGTATGTTTAATAAAGCATTTAGGAAAAGTTTAAGGGGAGACACGGTAGGTGAAAACCTCGTTTTTCAACGCCCTGGTCAAATTTGAGATTTTGTGCTAGTTTGCTTCCATAACATGTCTTCTTTCATACTAGTGGAAATAAAACATCAAAAATACGCATTTAGATGTTTATTTTACTTCATTTAGTCTGTTTGCGTCTGTAGATTCTTCCTCAAATCACCAAAAGTTAGCATTCTTTCGAAACGAGCCGAACCGCGGGCGTTATTTGGATCCAGTCATCCCAGGTATCATTTGAAAGATCTGGCTCTCGAGCGCGATGTTATCGCAACCAAACCTGATAGTTTCATTTGTATCAGCAACCAATCGTGGAAATACAAAGGCGGGTTTGATGCTAAGCGTGAAATCTCATTGGCTGTGGTTGATTTCTGAGAACGTGATTGGTTCAGCGCGTCATGTGACACGTTTCCACTTCCTTATATCTAATCCAAACAATGCCGTCTGTAAAGCGTTCTAAACGTAATAAGCAACAACGACAACAGTGTTTGCCCGCAAGGTTGAACAGAAAACAAGAGAAACTAAATGGAAAGGTTTACATTTATGAGATATAAAGTGCCTATTCGCGCAAGTTGGCATTAGCCGGTGCTAGCATGTCCAGTGAGCAGCAGGGAGATTAGGCTAGCGTAAGCATGTCCAGTGAGCAGCAGAGAGATGCGGCGCGTTTGAATGAGCTGATAACTGGGTTGATTTGTCCTAATTGTGCAGGGACTGGTCTTAAAATTAACATAGATCCTCAGAATAGTGGGTTCTGTAGTACTTTGCTCTTAGAGTGCAGTATTTGTGAGAAATGGCTATCGCAAAAGTGTCTACACATCGACTCGGCTTCATGATACAACTAGGAATGATGTTGCATTTGATGTCAATGTGAGGATGGTCCTCTTAGGGCACGAGTTAGGGTTGGGGTATGCAGCTCTCCAAAAGATTAGTAAAGTGTTGGATCCCAGGGCTTCATCTGAAAACGTATCAGAAACATGACAAGAGGGTGACAGGTAGGCTATTGAAACGTGTTCCGTCTCTCTCTCTCTCTCTCTCTCTCTCTCTCTCTCTCTCTAGCCAATATCAGAAGCCTATTCATATGCACAGTAGTCTCCCTCTCTCTACCTGTGGCATTTCTACATGCATCCATAAACTGACCAAATAAACTGTTTAATTTCAGTTGCTGAAATAGAGAGAGGTCTGGAGTCCTTGCACAGAAGCAGAGAGCAGATTAGGCAGGCATATGCAGATGTGGACCCAGAGGTAGGTAAGCTGACTGCCAATAAATGCAAAATGTTACAAAAGTATTACAGTTATTGAGAATTATTACAATAATTCTCAATAACCAGCGTTCAGTGGACAACATTAAGGCGGCAATATGGGGTAGTCTGCTTCACTGATGACAACCCCATGCGCACCAGGAACATATTGTGGTTTTAGGACAGTTTTGTGGACTGCAGCTGAGTGGGTTCTACAGACCAGCTGCTTAGAACAGTTTTGTGAACTGCAGCTGAGTGGGTTCTACAAACCAGCTGCCTAGAACAGTTTTGTGGATAGCTAGTGTGGTGCCATCTGAGGAGTGACTGTAGACCTATGACGGCGTAGCTTGATGTCTCCTATGGTGTTGCTTTTGACGATGGTTATATCACTTGTTTGTTTGGCAATCTATATTTAGCTTCTATTGGTGTTTACCCTGCATTGTTTACCACATCTTGTCCTGTGTATTTCTGAATCAGCTTAATCTTCATGTTCATTCATTCATGTTTTCTCCATGTAAAACGCTTAAAAAAAACACAAAAAGTTAGATAATCTGTTTTCTCATGCATGTCCTCGTCAAATGTGTCTATCTTTGTCCATGATCTGTTTAACAAAATAATACAAGCTTTCTAAAAGGGAATGTTCTCTTCCCTACTAACATTGTCTCGTCTCTAGTCTCGTCTTACTAACACCCCACTCGTGGGCTGTACCTTGACGTGGTGAGTGGGCTTCCAACTAAACAGGTCTTGCTTCTCTATACAAAATGTCTACTCCTGGACTATTTTGAATCCACAACATGCTGTGTTATTCAGTTTTCAGTTTATATGTGTTTTCAGATGTTGTGTAATGTTGTTACTAATGATGTGATTGGATATTGTGTTTGTAAATATTGGTTTACAATGCAAATGTATGGTTTTTTACAATACAAATTTTCAAAGCCTGTTTTCTCAAAATGAGTTATTTCTCATCTTTGGGACATCAAAACCACCACTTGAGTAGCACCTACATACACCTAACTTTCCAGTTTTGTTCCAATCCATATTCTGAAGAGTTTGGCCAAGGGGGATTTTTTAAATTTAATTCATAGCCTGATTTATATAACAGTTTATCCCTAAAACATGGCGAAAATTTGTCTTTTTATGACTGTTGACAGTATTTTCTGATTTCTGAAGTGAAGAAAAGAGATATCAAAAATCCCCCTTGGCCAAAGTTTTGAATAGGGATATGTGAACAAAATGAAACAAGAATTTTGAATCTGGCTTGAACCAATTAAAAAAATAGATGTCCCGAAATTATGCAAATTAGCGCATATTTAGCGCATATAATGCCTAATTTGCATATTAATCCATAAGATTTCAGAAAACTTGTAATACAAAAAAGATGCTCCTTAATGTACCTAACAAACTGGGGGAGTTTGATGGTGATACCTATTAAGGATTTGTTTTTTTCCTATTCACCTGGGGTGTCTCCCCTTAAATCAAGACTTGCGTATTACCTATTCTGTTGAGTAGATGTAGATTGTGATGTTTACAATTGTTCATTCATGATATTATTACAATTGACCTTGAAAAGTCTGCCTACACTTAGGTTACTTAGCTAAGAACCATTTTAATTACAATTTACTTCTAAGGGCAAATACAGTAGGACCCCACTTATCCGAACCCAACAGGACCGAAGGTTGTTCGTATCTCTGAAATGTCCGGATGACTGAAACTTATGTTAAAATGCACCAAATTCAATAAGTGGTATACTTGTTTCATATAGACTCATAATAGACCAATACATACCCTTAATTACTTGTGAAAATGCATCAAAATTACAATCAAATAGCCAAATAAACTCATATAGCCTAGCCTATAATAGGCCTACAGTAGCCTATAATACAAATAAACAAATGTCCACTTGAGTGCGTGCTTTGATCAAATACAGTACTTTATTCTCAAATAGGGCGTACGCTGCATCGATAGGCTACTGTATTCGCAGAACAAAATGGTATAGCCTAAAAACAACCCAACATTAGAACAATTAGAGCAAATGATAATCAATAAATAAATAAATAAATGAAATGAAAGACAAGTTGTCGTGTCTTAGGCTATTGTAGCCTAAAAGAAAGTCTCTAAAACAACCGATGTAGGCTAACGTGGCCTAGGCTGTAGACTATTATTTAACAAATACAGTAGGTCTAGTAGGCTAATCCACATGCCCACAACACGTCTGTGTTCCTGAAGTCCATTAACTGGGAACGAATTATGACTCGATGCTCCTCTGCTTCAGGTTGCTGACGCGCTTTCTGGCTACCAAGGAATGCAGCTCTCGCGCAGCAGACTCGTTTGCGTTTTATGCTCGACATTAGAATAACAAAGAAATGAAACGTGACAGTAGTCTACAGCCTACAGGCAACATACAGTTCTGTTTTTATTCAAAGTAGGATACAGTACTGTAATGAAAATCCCACCAGTAACCAGATAGAAGGCTCAAAAAAGACGAGTTTTTTAAGCCTGTCCGGTAGACCGGGAGGTTCGGATCTCTGAAGTTCGGATGAGTGGGATCCTACTGTACTTTACTTTCATATCTTCATATCAATATAATATCAATATCCTAGTAGATGTCCAAATAACCCACTGTGTCCTGGTCTACTTATTCACCACCTAAAGGGAAGTGCAAAACAGCAAGTCATGACCTTTATCCAGAAACAAAAGTTGAACCCATTGCAGCAAAATAGCTAACATTACAGGAATCATCAGTGTAACTGCTTTAGCTACTGACCGCTACCATTAATGTTATGGAAGCTGCTGCTAGTTGTTGTGAGCCCATGAGCTTACTGGCTATCCCGCTCTCATTGTGCTGGATTAGCATAGGAAGCATTGGAACTGATGTGTCCAGGTGACAAGACCCATCTTTATTTATCAGACATTACCGTCCTACCAGTCCCGCACAGAAACAAGCCAGCCAACACACATAAGCCAGGCGTGACCTGGCCTGGTTTCCTCTCGTCTCCCTATGACACTGTTCTCCATGTTTAGTAATAGCTCTTATTATATTCCTTCAGAACAGCGACTTAGTTCTTGCATATCAGGCAGGTCGCATTTCCATCGAACTCCACAAAAATACTGCAATGTCCATATTTCTTGACACTGTGTTCTTAACGTTAGTTAACCATGAAAACAGCCTCTCGGTGGCGAAGTGCATTCCGTTAGTTCATAGTCGCGTGCGGATTGATTGCACCTGTGACTATGCAGCATTCACCTCGCGCGATGCGCACAATAACAGAATTTATGAGCCACGTTTGAGCGACTTGAATTTCGCATTGTAGGCCTGCCTGCAAAAAATATTTTGCGGACCGGATTACATTATATTTCTGATATCATCCCGCGAGTTTGAGACTCCTGATCTAGTATCTATCTCTGTAACTGTCGTCGGGTCTATATCTGTCAACTCATATGGAACAAGGTATCGGGACAAGTAGAGGTTTAATACAGTAGGCTAACTAGCTAGCTAGCAGAGTGTTCTCATATGGAACATGGCATCAGGACAAGTAAGCTAGCTAACGGAGCTGACTAGAGATGTTGTAGGAGCCAAAAGCCTGTTTTTCTGTGGAAGTGTCTCATATACTTTTTGTTTGAGTCTACCCCTCCTAGTGACCAGAATGGGAGATAAAGGAGCAGGTGATTCCACCTGGAGGGTGTGGCCGGAGCAGGAACACAAGTCTTTGACCTCATGCTCATGAACCCAAGCCACCACAGAGACGGCTCCATTGTTACATCCTATTTTATCTTTGCAATCCGTATTTACTTTACCCATTGACCTTCTAAGTGTTGTAAGAAACTTAATTACCACATTAAATATTGTTTTATTTTTTGGACAACAACCTTCTGTGGACCTTGGATCATTTTGCATTCTGAGTAAGGAGAGTTCAGACCTTTTTTGCTCTGCCACCATATTGGATAGTGGTTATCAACAGGCCAGGAAATAACCACTACATCAAGTCAAAGGCCCAGTCCCAATGTCCACCCTTGCAGACTCGCAGACTTAAGAGCGCGCTCCCGCGAAGTCCGCGAGGGCTTAGGGGTGTCCCAATGTCAACTCGGCAAGTGCGTGAGGGCTCTCCGGCAGCCATTTTGAGCCCTTTATGGCCCCTTCCCGTAAGTCTGCATTTCTGCAGACTTAGCCCAAGGGAATTACCCACAGTTCATAGCGTCGTGACGTGAAACACGGGGTTACTGAAGAACAGCCAATAAACAAGCACGGACAGATCAACCAACCGTAACGTTTACGTTACAGAACAAAATATGTTTTCATGTTTTCAGCTGGACTTGCTTATCTGCACAAGTAGCCTTATAATTATTTTGGTTTCATTATTTTTAAGTATGGGTTATTAACCCCATGGGTTTGTATAATGTGATTTGTTTAAAAATATGTAGGCTATGGTTATAATTTACATCGATTTCTGTTGCTCTAAATCATATGATTGCCCAGTTAAAAGCAGTATGACATTAATTACCCATTTCGGTGCAGTGTTCTTTGAATTGAGATTTCCAACATGAATATGGAAAGAGTTGTGAGGTGCAGGAATGTGTATACATAATATATTATCATTCTTAAGTTAATACTTTTGGATTCATCACAAACAAGAATCACAGGCAGTAATGTAGTTCACATATGACCACAAAATGAAATGATTTCAAGTTGAACAAATGTTTTGAGGGTAACACAGAGAGTTCTGATAATGTAAAGGGGATTTGACTCAGCCAAAATTAATTTACACGAAGGCCTACAAGAAAAACATGTACAATTTAAAAATTGATTTAAAAAAAGCCCCACGCCCACAATAGTAAGAAATATGTTTTCACGTCAACGTAATGTCACAAGTGCTGTCCCATTCCTTGTTATACCAATTCGAGCCCTTGCAGCCTCTCACACTCGATCACTTCACCAGGTGACGTCAATAAGTCTGTGAGGGCTCAGGGCTTGAGGGTTTAGGGGGGACATTGGGACTGGGCCACTGACTTATTCCAACCAGTCAGGAACTTCAAGAGGGACCCCATTCACAAAGGACTTGACCTCCAACAAGGACCGAATGGGAAATGGAGAGCTGGATGGGAGCTGATTACCACATGGCTGGAATGTTTGAGAGCAGGTGATGTACCCCTCTACACCTCTATGAACCTGTCAAACTGTGCTATTGGAAATTGAAAGAGGAAAAGTGCTATAGGAGGAAAAGTGCTATAGGAGGGACTAAGCTGTGAACTCAGTCGAATGTAAAAGTCTACTATAGGAGTGGATTATTGAATTGTTTGGATAACCTAAAGGAGTGGTCAACAAACCAAGCATGGCTGATAATGTGAAAACAGGTGAAGAGGAGGAAGCCAAGCTCTCAGACACAGGCTCAGAAGTGGCACCCAAGTTAAAAAAGGCCAGGAAAGGAAAACTTTCTCATTTAACTAGAAGGAAGAAAATTCTGTATGAACTGATGGAAGATGTGTCATGTTTGCAAGAAGTCAAAGAGAATTTTCACAAGTACCAACAGATGTTGGATGACTTTATATCTGTACATAGAGATTATCAAGGATTACTGACAGATGAGGAGGCAAAAATGGATTAATCTGAATGGGTTGAACCCAAAATGGCTGAATTTTTTTTCTTTCGATTGTGTCCGAGTGGCTATCCAAGGTAGACAAGACTGAAACCCTCAAGGAACTCGAAGTTGGACCTGAGACTGCAACCCCTCACTGAAACTGAGGAGTCAGAAGTTGGCCCTAAGGACAGTGCCTCACAGGTCTCCAGCCACAGGTCCAGATCAAGTGTTACATCTGAGAGGATATGTGCAGAAGCGGAAAGAGCAGCCCTCATGACCAAGGTGGCATCACTGAGACAAAAGCATGACCTGGATAAAGAAATACAACTACTACAGGAAAAACGTGAAGCCTTGGAGCTGCAAGCACAACTGGCGGCCTCAACATCCAAATTGGCAGTTCTCAGGTTTGCCAAGGAACAGCGTGGATCCATAGTGTCCACTGCCAAAGCCACAGTCAAGCCGCCTACTCAGGGCCATCAACCCGGCACAGTAGAAAAGCCATCTAAAACCCCCGACCACACGCCACCAAGTGAAGCAACAGGTGCTATGAGTGCTGGCCAGACATCAATGCAAAGTGACATTTTAGATATTGCGTTTCTTCCTTTGGAGGGGCTTAGTAGAGGCCCGTCCATGTTGCAAACCCCAAGTGTTCTTCACAAAACGGGCATTCACTTTCTACCCGACTCTGCCCTGCCAAAGCTGCCCAGGAGAGAGTGTAGGCCAGAAGGGCAGCGCAGCCCAGACATCTAGTCCGCTGAACCCCAAAGCAGCGGGTGTTTCATCTCACGCCTCACATAGAACTGAAAAGGCCCCCGACCAGCCCTTACAGACCTCACAGACCAGTGTGGGCCAGGCAGGCCTAGTAGACATTCTCCACCGTCAGAATGATATAACATCTGTATTAGTGAAGCAGCAACAACTGTCTGACCTCCCTCAAAGAGAAATCTCAATATTCAGTGGTGATGTTATGTTGTATAGGCCATTTATCAGAGCTTTTGAGCATACGATTGAGAAGAAGACTGACAGTAGTGCAGATAGGCTGTACTTCCTCGATCAGTATACTAGTGGCCTCCCCAGAGATCTGGTCAGGAGTTGCCTCCACATGAGCCCAGACAGAGGGTATGATAGAGCAAGAGCTTTATTGCAGGAACATTATGGCGATGAGTTCAAGATTTATTCTGCTTATATGAAGAAAGCATTAGAATGGCCTTCAGTGAAAGCAGAAGACCTGAAAGCATTGCAGGCCTTTGCAGTATACCTTAGGAGTTGTTCTAATGTAATGGAAGACGTGAGATATTCACATGAAATCAACTTGTCATCAAATATGAGACTCTTGGTCATGAAGCTTCCCTACAAGCTCAGAGAAAGATGGCGAACCTGTGTTTGTGACTTTCAGGAGAGGCAAAAAGGTAGACCTCAGTTCACAGATCTTGTTTCATTTCTGGAGAGGCAAGTGAGAGTAGTTACTGAACCAGTGTATGGTGACATTCAAGATAGAGCCCCCAGAACAAAGGAAGCGCTCCCCCTAAAGGCCAAACCTGCTAAGTCCGGTGGTAGTAGCAGCTTCGCAACCAGTGTCTCCACTCCGGCTGCATCCCAGCCACATCAACAGTCCGAGAGTAGTCATGTCGAGGTCTCTTGCTCCCTATGCAACAGCAACCACACATTGGAGCAGTGTGGTTTATTTAAGAAAAGAAAGCATAGGGACAAAATACAGATGTGGGAACATAAGAATGTAACTTGCTGCAGCATTTCACGTCGCGGTATTTGGCAGGGAAATCCCGTTGGAAATCTCGTGGGATTTCAGACGGGTGTTATTTCGTTTTAGTGATGCACTACCGCCAGGTGGCGTCTTTGAGTAGATTTAGCAGGCTGGGCTCTGTTTTTCTCCTATAGTCTACGAATGAAGCATCATTAAATTTCACATTCTTTAATTTAAATGCTCTGTTGTAAAGCACTTTGAGCTGAAGGTATCTGTATGAAAGGGGCTATACAAATAACGTTTAATTGTTATTATTACCTTGTTCTCAAACACATGTTTTATCCACCTCGATGTAATTTAATTATTACGAACACCTATAATATATCTAGGCCTACAGTAGCCTATCTATCTCGGCAACTGACGTCGGGTCAAGACGTGGTGGCTGTTTGGTCAAATGCGCAAAATAACAGTATTGTAAATATATTTGTTAGTAAAGATGTGGTGAACGTGAGGGTTTTGCGTTTTGTTTCTGGAACGCATTCAACTGTTAGGCTACTCGTAAACCCCGGAAGTAAATTTGAAGACAGGGCATAATGTAGCCAAGTCTGAGCGCAGTAGGCTATATGGCTTCAGCACGATACAAAGAAAAAATAAGCTTGATCGACTTGTGGATCCATACAAAATTGAAATAGTCGCCATGAGTAAAGATCACTCATTGCCAATCATATCCGGACATTAACTATCTTGTGCATAGCGGCAGGTTTGACAGTGAGACATCAACCGATAATTGTAATAATGCGATTATTGAAATGGTCTTGTGAACGCCTTTATCTGATTTCCAAAATCGGGGTAAGGTCCATAGGACGATTGTGGGTTTTCATTTGCACATAACTATATTTTAATAAAACATTGAAGTCCGCCTGTCAATGACTTTCCCTAAAATTGTGTTCTGTTGCACCCCCTATTGTTAAATTATAAATGAAAAAAACATACACAATATGTTGTTATTTGAATGATCTTGAATATATATATTCAAGATCATTCAAATAACAAAATATCGTGTATGTTTTTATTTATTTATAGCCTACCGGCCGCCAGCTGTTCAATGAACGGCTATAGGGAATGCGCAGTTTCGCGCTGGCTACAGCCTATTATATGAACAGTTTTGCGCTATGTAGGCTATTATAAATAGGCCTAAGTATTATTCATTGGGAATAGCTTGGACTCGCTGGGGACTGGTGGAGAGACGCAGAGCCTCCCCAGACGCGACATCTCCAGTTGGCTGTGTATTTGAGCTGCCGCCTCAACCGTGCGTAAGAGCAGAGCGCATCATATAGCTACAACTAGTAGCCCATAGCCATTAAAACGGCTTATTGTTTTATTCATATATCAACTAGATAATTCGATAATAATGAGTAGCCTATAAAATGAATTCAATAGGGCAAGCCTTAAGTTGTAGCCTAGGCTACAGTACAATCACAAGACGTATAGGCCTAGCCTATCGTAAAAAGCATTGCGTTCTCATAGGCCTATATTAACTTAGATAATTATTAATTATGCTCAGGTCATAATGTCCGTTGAAAATAATTCCCTCTAAGCAGAATTTGAATTGTATTAAAATAGGAAATGATTCCTTCTAGGTCTATATAAAAAAAAACATTTTTCTAATGTGTAGCCTATAGGCGATGAACAAAACAGCCACAATGTAGCCTGCTTAGCGAGCGGGCAGTCTACCATAAAGTGTATAACCATAATGTAATATATCTAGACTACATGCATTGTGGTATTTCTTTATATAGCCAATTGTTTCTCAATAAACAGTTATGTCATCCTCTGAGTCCGAATGTAGGCTAATAGACCGGCAGCTCTAAATGCCTTCCCAATCAATGAGACATGGTTGTAAAAATGATGTTTTATTGATGAAAAGGGTAAAACTGAAGAGTCATTGCATTGATCGATGCAGTCCGCTACCAGCAAACACTGAAAATACAGGTCCTCCAGCGAACCTGGACTAGACTATTGTAACCCCCCACCCCCCCAAATTCTTTTATATTCAAATAAACTGGAGGAACCGGTTTCCTATCGTGGGAGGGGGGTAGCCTGCGTTAGCGGGTGCTTTGCCATGACCGGCCATTGAATTTATGTGTTGCCATTCATTTAAACCACCATCTCATCTAGACTACTTCTGTTGCTGCATTTTTACATTTATGCTTTCATGATTTTAGAGCGCAATAAACATTTTTGCAGGATTCCAAAAAGTCCATCCATTCATCCAACTTTGTTCTGAGCGCAGCGCAGGCTGGTAGCCTACTGTCAAGGCTCACGACTGATGCACTCCCTTAACACGTCTCTTCCCAGGCCATCAAGATAATTTCAATATGAAAGACCTTGGGATTCCAGGAGTCAAGGCCGTTTCAGACGGGGAGCGACATTCCGCCTGCGTTCTGCTCGGAGCGGGGGACACTCGCGTCCTGCGCGCAGCGGGGCAAGCTGAACACAATTCAGCTCTTGTCGCGGGCGGGCGTGTGCAGCATAGTTCCATATGAGAACACTCCTCGGTCCAATTCCGTATAGTAGATCAGCCTGTGTAGCCTACTTTCAACGAATGTATTATTAGACATAATATCATAATAATATATAAAGCCTTCAACGACCTCCTGCTGCCTGCCTGATGGTCTCAGGGCTAAAGAGACCGCGCGATCATTCCTCTAGCTGCTTTGCTGCTAATGCGAGTTCGTCTCCGTTCCTGCCCGAGAAACAGAAGTTGAACTTATAGCATCAAAATAGCTACAGGAATCAACGTTGTAAAGTTATCTATCTGCTTTTTAGCCACCGACAGCTACCGTTAATATTATGGAAGCTGCTGTCGTGAGCTAACGTGCTATCACGGTCTCATCGTGCAGCTTCACAGCCTGCTATTAGCAGACAGCATTAAGTTGACAAAATCACACTTGCACATCATTAGAATTCCAACCATTTATATGGGATTTATCATTCAACTAAACATGGAACCTGAATAGCCTAGGCTACTACCTGATATTTCAACCTGCTGCCATCAGTGATCGGCGCGTCTGCTTGTTTGAGTCATGAATATCTTACGCAGTTACATTCCATGTGTCCCAAAACTGTTAAATCATTCCCCATGTAGATCACTATGAGTCGCACTCAATACATCCATGGTAATAGGGAGGGAGTGAGTGAACCATTTCAAACACATCTCTGGTCATCTCCGTTAGCCATCTTACTCGTCCTGATGCCATGTTCCATATGAGAACACTCAGCCTAATGTATTAAACTTCTACTTGTCCCGACAGTTAACAGATATAGACCCGGCGACAGTTACAGAGATAGAAACTATAAATAGATAGGCTTTGTTCGTAATAATTAAATTACAACCAGACAGACAACAAGGAGTTTGAGAACGGTAGGCTAATCTAATGTGCGAGCCAGCAATGGGTCAATGAGTGGTATTACTGCGCCCCTATGGGCAGGCGAGCGGTGGTGCGGAATGACGTAAAGCGCCTGTTAGAATACCGCGGGTCAAGTTACATTCTTATGTTCCCACATCTGTAGATGTCATAAAGGAAAGGGGAATTTGCTTTGGCTGCCTCCAGCAAGGCCACATTGGCAGATACTGTAGACAAAAACGTATCTGTACAGTCTGTTCAAAACAGCATCCAAGTGTCCTCCATATGGAGCAGAGAGTAAAAGAGAAAAGTGACACCTCTGAGAATGTGAATGCTGTAGTCATGCACCCTAAAGCAGGTGGGCCCACTGGGGCCGGTAGTGTTCTCTCCGTGGTACCTGTGAAAGTTAAAGCTAGTAAAGGGGAAAAGGTTGTCCCAGTGTATGCTTTCATTGACCCAGGGAGCACAGCAACTTTCTGTACAGAACGCCTCATGTCCAAGCTTAATCTTGACGGCAGAAAATCGAACATCTTACTGCAAACAATGAGTCACGAGACGTCAGTACCAACTTACATAGTGTCAGGCCTAGAAGTTTCTGGAATGGAGGGAAACAATTTTTTGCAGTTGCCAGATGTATTCACCCAAAAGGAGATGCCAGTCAGTGCTGACAACAAAGTCACAAAGCAGGATCTAGCTAGATGGCCATACCTGCAAAAGATTGAGATGCCAGAAATAGACAGCAACATTGAGCTACTGATAGGAACCAATGCCGCAAAGGTTATAGAACCCTGGGAAATTATAAACAGTCAGGGGGAGGGACCGTATGCAGTGAGAACCCTAGTGGGGTGGGTAGTCAATGGGCCCTTGAGAGGTGGTGAGTCCAGTCCCAACAATGACTCCGCCCCCGCCACAGTAAACAGAATAACTATTGCAAACCTAGAAAGGCTGTTGATTATTCAGTACAATCACGATTTCAACGAAAAGGCATCAGAAGAAAAGCAAGAGTTATCCATCGAGGATAAAAAGTTCCTAAAAACGGCAAACAACGTCACACTAACAGATGGACATTACACCCTTGACTTGCCCTTCAGGAAGGATGATGTGCAGATGCCCAGGAACCGCCACATCGCCATGCAGTGTCTCCTGAGCCTGAAGAAGAGGCTGAGGAGAAGCAAATCATTCCACAAAGACTACAGCCTTTCTCAATGATGTCATCACAAATGGATATGCTGAAATGATCCCACAGGAAGAGGTGAAACGAATGGATGGCAAAACTTGGTACATCCCTTATCATGCAGTTTATCACCCCAAAAAGAACACACTGAGGGTGGTGTTTGACTGGCGCTGAGTTTCAGGGCACATCCCTGAACTCTGAACTTTTACGAGGCCCTGACCTTACCAACTCGCTAATCGGTGTCCTGCTCAGGTTTAGACTAGAGCCCATCGTGCTCATGGCAGACATCAAATCAATGTTCCATCAAGTAAGGGTCACAAAGTCAGACACAGACTTCCTGCGCTTTCTGTGGTGGCCAGGGGGAGACATTGAACAGGAACCAGTAGATCACCGTATGCTGGTTCACCTGTTTGGAGCTGTCTCTTCCCCAAGCTGCTCCAGTTTTGCCCTGCGAAGAACCGCCGAGGACAATCCACACATCAGACCTCAGGTGACTAACACCATAATGACTAATTTTTATGTAGATGACTGTTTGACCTCTCTGCCCACAGTACAGGAAGCATTGCAGCTGAGATCAGACTTAGCAGAGCTGTGCAACAAAGGAGGGTTCCAACTCACCAAGTGGGTGATTAATAGCAGGGATGTGCTTTCTACTATAGAAGAGGAGGACAAAGGGAAGGATATCAGATCCTTGGACCTAGACAAAGACCAACTGCCAACTGACCGTGCACGAGGACTTCAGTGGAGCGTGGAGAACGACACCTTCAAGTTTGAAATCATGGTCACAGAAAGGCCACACACACAGAGAGGGATTTTGTCAGTGGTGAGTTATGTGTACGATCCACTAGGCATTCTAGCCCCTCTCACACTGCCAGCCAAACAACTGTTGCAAGAGCTCTGTAAGCAAAGCTATGGATGGGATGAGCCGATACCCACAGATCAGTCTAGGCAGGGGAGTAAATGGATGCAAGAACTTCCCAAATTGACTGATTTCAGCGTAGCACGCTGTATCAAGCCCAGTGACTTTGGAAAGCCACAGTCCTTTCAGTTACACCTTTTTGCTGACGCTAGTGAGGCTGGCTATGGAGCAGTAGGCTATCTTAGAATGACAAATGATAGAGATGACCCACATGTTTCCTTCATGTTAGGAAAGGCAAGGGTTGCCCCCTTAAAACACATTACAATACCAAGACTTGAACTGGAAGCTGCAGTGTTATCCGTTAGGATGGATAAGATGCTCAGGTCAGAACTGCAGCTCCCCTTAGAGACTTCCCTGTTTTGGACAGACAGCCAGACAGTGTTAAAGTACATTGCCAGTAACAGTTGCTAGATTTCACACTTATGTGGCAAATAGAGTTTCTGTCATAAGAGAAAACACAGACATCCAGCAGTGGAGATGCATTGCCAGTAAGCACAACCCAGCGGACGACGCCTCCAGGGGGCTTAGTGTGCCCAAGTTCCTTGAAAGCGGGCGTTGGATTCGCGGGCCTGAATTCCTGTGGGAGCCAAAGCACTACTGGCCAGCGGAAACTGTCATTCAGGAGTCACTACCACAAGACGACCCAGAGGTCAAAGGTTGCCCTGTTGTGTGCAATAGCGTTATTCAAGATGTTTTGAGCCCAACTGACAAACTTCTGTCTTTCTTCTCAGATTGGACCAAGTTAGTGAAAGCTGTGGCCTGGTATCAAAAGCTCGGTGACACCTTATTAATCCTGGCTGCCAATAGGAAGCAGACTGCCCCCAGTATCAACACACGCTCTTACCAACAGAAGCAGAAAGCCTTCCTCTCATCTCTCATTGTATGTATCCCTGAAAGATTTTGACAGGGCCGAGAAGGCAGTAGTATCTTTCACCCAAAAACAGGCGTTCCCAAATGAGTTTGAAACCCTAGAAAGATCTCCTTCTAGTGTTCAGAAAAAGAGCACGATCTGCAAGTTGGACCCAGTCCTGACAGATGGGCTACTGAGAGTAGGGGGACGCTTGTCAAGGTCAAGCATGTCAGAGTCCATGAAGTATCCCATCATCCTTCCTAAACAGTCACACATCTCTAGCTTGTTGCTACGCCACATTCACGAAAGGTATGGGCACTGTGGCAGAAACTACATTCTGGCCCAAATGAGGAGTAGGTATTGGATAGTCAGTGGCAATAGTGCAGCAAGGAGAATCATATCAAAATGTGTGACTTGCAAGCGTTTGAAAGGCAGGACAGGAGAGCAAAAGATGGCTGACTTGCCAGCCCAAAGAACACAGGCGGAACTCCCACCATTCACCAATGTTGGCATGGACTATTTTGGGCCAATAGAGACCAGAAGAGGCAGGAGTTTGGTAAAGAGATGGGGAGTGCTTTTTACATGCATGTCTTGCAGGGCCGTTCATCTCGAGGTGGCCTGTGCCCTGGACACGGCTCATGTATCCACGCCATAAGGAGATTTATGTGCAGACGAGGCCAGGTTAAGCACATTGTGTCTGACAATGGCACCAACTTGGTAGGTGCTGAGAAAGAACTGAAAAGGGCTTCGTCCAGCTTTGACAGCAGCAAAATTCAGAGTACCATGCTTCAGAGGGGAATAAGCTGGAGCTTCAATCCACCAGGAGCTTCTCACCATGGTGGAGTGTGGGAGAGACTGATCAGATCGGTAAGATGGGTCCTTAACTCTCTCTTACAACAACAAACCGTAGATGATGAAGGTCTCCAGACGCTATTCTGTGAGGTTGAGGCCATCCTTAACAACCGCCCACTCACCACTACATCCTCTGACCCTTCAGACTTAGAACCCATAAGCCCAAACCATATCCTCCTGCTTAACTCTCAACCTGTTCTCGCTCCTGGTGAGTTTTCCAGAGCCGACTTGTACGGCAGGCGCCGGTGGAAGCACATACAGTACCTGGCCGACGTATTCTGGAAGAGATGGACACAAGAATACCTAGTACTCATGCAGGAAAGGCAGAAGTGGTCCAAAGTGAGAGAGAACCTCAAACCCGGAGACATTGTGATGGTTGTGGATCTTTCCTCTCCACGTTCTTCATGGCCCCTGGCAAGAATCCTGGAGACAAAGGCTGATTTCAGAGGACTGGTCCGGTCTGTGAAACTCAGGACAAAGACAGGAGTCTTAGAGCGACCAATCACCAAGCTCTGCCTGCTGTTGGAAGAACAGTAGCCTAAAGATTACTGTACGTATGATTTCCAAATATTTTCTGGCTCCTCCATTACCTGTCTTTTGTAAATGTTTTTTTTTGTATGAGCTTGAAACATTTAGGGGCCGGATGTGTAGGAGCCAAAAGCCTATTTTTCTGTGGAAGTGTCTCATATACTTTTTGTTTGAGTCTACCCCTACTAGTGACCAGAATGGGAGATAAAGGAGCAGGTGATTCCACCTGGAGGGTGTGGCCGGAGCAGGAACACAAGTCTTTGACCTCATGCTCATGAACCCAAGCCACCACAGAGACGGCTCCATTGTTACATCATATTTTATCTTTGCAATCCGTATTTACTTTACCCATTGACCTTCTAAGTGTTGTAAGAAACTTAATTACCACATTAAATATTGTTTTATTTTTTGGACAACAACCTTCTGTGGACCTTGGATCATTTTGCATTCTGAGTAAGGAGAGTTCAGACCTTTTTTGCTCTGCCACCATATTGGATAGTGGTTATCAACAGGCCAGGAAATAACCACTACAGATGTGTTTGAAATGGTTCACTCACTCCCTATTCCCTAATATGTAGTGTGACTCATGTGAACTACATAGGGAATGATTTGGAACACTACATGGAACGTCATTGCTTCGGATATTCATGGAACGTACACAAACACCATCCACGTGACACAGGGGTCAGACGTCAGGGGTCATAGGTCAGCTAGCTAGCTAGCTAACTACTCCTACCAGTTAGCTAGCAACTACGTGGGCACAGGCTGATCTACTGTACGGAATTGGACCCAGGAGTGTTCTCATATGGAACTAGGCTAACACAGTTGTGTCAAGACCAGCAGTAACGTTAGTGGTTTCATTTTTGTCCTTCGCTTGGCTATTCTTGTTGGGGTGAACTGACCAGCTGTTTCAAATCGCCGGTATAAACAGGAAGAGATGCCCGCTTCTATGACTGGATCTACACAGCAAACAAGCATAACAGTGCGTCATGAATACCGACGACTTGCTACAGTACCTCCTGAAATACCCCACTTAAAGGTCTTTCATATTGAAATTCTCTTTATGGTCTGGGGAGTCGCGGAAATTAAGGGAGTGCATCAGTCGTAGGCTACCAGGCCATACTTGACAGTAGGCTACCAGCCATACACGCTGCGCTCGGCACAAAGTTGGATGAATGGATGGACTTATTGGAATCCTGGAAAATGTTGATTGCGCTCTAAAATCATGAAAGCATGAAGGTAAAAATGCAGCAACAGAAGTAGTCTAGCATCAATTGAGGCTGGTGATAATGCTGATAATCTACAGTAGGGCCTACCTCTGGCTGAGTTCATGGTTACAACCATCCATCTCTTAACATACTTGCACAATACTTCGGACGTTAAATCCATCCATCTATCAATCAAACTAGCGAATTCAACCCAACACCTGCGGAATGGCCGTCAAAGCACGGCAAAGCACCCGCTAACGATCCAGGGCTAGGAAACCGGTCCATCCAGTTTATTTGAATATAAAATAATTTGTAGCAGGGGGGTGTTGCAATAGTCTAGTCCGGGTTCGCTGGCGAGTGGCAAGCTAGTCAGATGGCGCATGCATGTGTGGACATTGTATTCTGTAAAACCTAAAGAATAAAAGTACATTCAACATTCATTGGAGTGGTCCAGTTGGCAGCCTTTCACTTCATTTTGTCACCTTTGCTACTTTGAATTATGGCTGTAGGCTACTTTAAGATGTTTACGGCATGAATTGGATTTGAAGATGTAATTGGTCATTTTAAAGGAGTAATATGTTCATGGATGGATCCACACCTCCGATCAAGCTTATTTTTTCTTTGTATCGTGCTGAAGCCATAGCCTAGGCCTACTGCGCTCAGCTACATTAGCTGGTGCCCCGTCTTCAAATTTACGAGTACCAATGTGTTCCAGAAACAAAACGTAAAGCCCTCACTTTCACCACATCTTTATACAAATATATTTACAATACTGTTATTTTGCGCATTTGACTTAACAGACACCACCTCTTGACCCGACGTCAGTTACTGAGATAGATACTGTAGATATAGGTGTTCGTAATAATTAAATTACATCCAGATGGAGAAAAAATGTGTTTGAGAACAAGGTTATAATAACAATTACACGTTATTTGTATAGCACCTTTCATACAGATAAATTCAGCTCAAAGTGCTTTACAACAGAGCATTTAAATTAAAGAATGTGAAATTTAATGATGCTTCATTCGTAGACTTTAGGAGAAAAACACTGAGCCCAGCCTGCTAAATCTACTCAAAGACGCCACCTGGCGGTGGTGCATCACTAAAACGGTGAAATGCTGCAGCATGGGACATTTCTAACTTCCCACATCTGTAATGATACTTATTTAAGATCAGGTATTTCATCATGTTTATGACAATGAACCCCTTGCCAGTGTGAAGCCGGTACGAGGTCTGTGTGGAGGGATCTGAGTAGAGTAGAGTAGAGTGCCTCAGAGCTCTTGAATGGAAGAAAAAAAAGTGTGTTTCACTCCTTAGTGAAACACACATTTCACTCCTCTCCACAAACACTCAGTATTTATTTATCTTGTTCCCATGGTGACGGACACTGCAACTCTCCGCTAGATCACCATAACAACCGGCTCAAAAGGGGTACCAGGAAGAGTGCTTGTTTGCAGACAAGTGGGTGCTTGAGAGTAAGACCCCGATTCCCGCATACCTTCACTCTCAGTTTCCATAGCTACGGATTAGGGCAGATGGGATTTACCCAGGTCCCCATAGAGGGCGAGATTTACACCCAAATGGGCATGGTTTAGGGTTTAGCTTGAAAACATAACATTTGCATACAGGTATTTAATGTCTCATCATACCAAGTGATGAAATGTCAGCTCAAATTCTTTAGTTCCTCTAGGAAACTACTGAGAAAGAGCAGCGTGTTCAGAGTCTTCTGAAATACCAGGAGATGGTTAACTCAGCTCATTACCAGGAGATGGTTAACTCAGCTCATTACCAGTAGATGGTTAACTCAGCTCATTACCAGTAGATGGTTAACTCAGCTCATTACCAGTAGATGGTTAACTCAGCTCATTACCAGTAGATGTTTAACTCAGCTCAATACCAGGAGATGGTTAACTCAGCTCAATACCAGTAGATGGTTAGCTCAGCTCATTACCAGGAGATGGTTAACTCAGCTCATTACCAGTAGATGGTTAACTCAGCTCAATACCAGGAGATGGTTAACTCAGCTCATTACCAGGAGATTGTTAACTCAGCTCATTTCATGACATATTTTCACGATGTCCACTTAAAACAAAATCTACAGAATCCTTGTATTATTTGGAGAGACAGAAAAGGATCCCAAATCTCCAATCTCTCCACTCACAGGCTCACTGGCTCTGTGGACACATTCTCAGCAGCATCTGCAGAGAGGTCTTCACAGTATACTGCTCATTCTGGGGTTCATCATAAATCAATGAAACTAAAATGCTTCCAGCACATAAAACTAGGTCCATAATAAACGCTTCTTCAAGTAATTTTAAAAAGCCTACACATTTTCAACATTGCGTTGGATGGTAAAGAAGTGGGTAGCAAAAATGTATCTGGAATACTGTAATCATGGAATACTTTAGCTATGAAATACTGTATCTTGGCTTGGATGAGGCCAGACAGGGCTGAGAGAGAGACCTCTCTCTCACTGAAGATCTGACCAAACCCCTTCAAACGTTGGTCTTCAATATAAACTGTACCTCTGGCAGGGGGAGCTGAATGGTAAATTGTTACTAACGGATAGATAGGATGTTCAAAACACCACAGTGGGCTTTTAGAAAGGTGGCCAGATCATGTCTTTGGTCTCAGAGTGACATTCCTCATAGGTCAGTAATTGAGGTCCCCACAACAGGAGCTCAGTTAATTGGTTGTCATTATGGTAGGGGGCCCTAAGCCCTGAGGATTGTTGGTCAGAAGGGCTATGTGGCCAGAGAGAAGGATGTGAGAGATTGGTTAATACACCGTATTTGAACAGAAAAATAAAAAATTTTATTACAGTATTTACAATATATAAGAGTCATCAGCTCTTTCTTCTAAGAACATGTATTGTCTAAAGCATGCGATCATTTGTCATTTCCCTTATAGGCAAAAATATGAGTGTGTAACTATGGATTAGAATATCCCCAACAGGGCAAGACCCTTAATGACCCCACATCAAGTGTTTGACTCTAATGAGATGAGAAACGTTTACTTCACTCCAATAATATATATCTAAGGAGCATTCCAAGTGTTTGTATTGGTACCAGTGCCAGTTTTAAACCCTTTTTTGTATCCCTGTCTTGTATTTATATTGTTGTATGTGTTTATTATATGGACTAGTGTCCGATTAATAAAGGTGATTGATTGATTAATTACAAAGCATAATGCATATCTACCATTTGAAGACAGAAAAAAGTAATATATATATATATTTTCTTTCTTTCTTCAAATGATAGTGACACATTCGGAATTCTCCTTCGGAGAAGTACATTTATCCCACAGGTATCTCTCTCTCTATATATTGTATATACTATATACAACTTTTATTAAACCGGGTTAGTCTCATTGAGATTAACTGCCCAAAGTCGCCAGATATAACGACAAGGTCGCCAAGTTGGCAACACTGGAAAATAACCTAGAGCCTTTGTGTTTTCATGTTTCCTGCTTCAAATGAGGCGAATAAAAGGAAACAATTCAAAGTCAGTGGTTCAGGAAGAGTCTTGATCTTTCTTTAGAGAGTTGGCAGATAAAAGGAAACATGCTCCTGGATGAAATATTCACCAAACGCCTACAAGAGAAGCCAATGTTTTATTGATTTAGAGCAAAGAACAATACAGTCCAGGTTTTAAGCGCACTCTTAAGTGCATAGAATTTTTATGTGCTGTAGAGCCATCGCTATGCATGGAGCCACCGAGGCCGAGGAAACCCCTCCAGAACCATTAGCCTGCTACGCTACAGGGCTCTGGGTTAACACTATGCACTGAGCGTTAATGGAGCGCATGGGGCTCCTCACTTACAGGCCCGTCTAGGTTAGCGTTCATTTACAACGGACCATCAGGGGAAATATTAAAGCCCTGGTCTTATAAATGGATAGGAGAGGAAAATGTCCGGAAAAACTGTTTGCTTTCGAATCAAATGGCCGAGACTGGGGAATAGGCAGGACGCTAAAAATCTCACTACATGGGATGCTCTCAGAGTGAATGTCATGCTGTATTGAGCTTTGTTCTTTAAAGGAGTAGTAAAGGGAAAATGCATGTTTATCCCTGTTTTAAGGTGACTTATGTTCATATACAATGGTTCAGATCAAAACGTTGACAAAACTAGCATTTTCAAGAAAGTTGATAATTGCTCTACCACCGTTTTGGTCATACAATGGATGTGGATGGGCATCTTGAAAAATCATTCAAAAACATGTTAAACTCTCGATTTCAAAGACAAGAAGCTCACCGAGGGGGTAATTGGTGTCCATTGGTGTTCTGACATCAAATTCGCCACAAAGTATGAATCCTGTAGGGTTTTATTGATCATTTTATGAAATCCATTGACTTGTATTGAAGCGACCGTTGTAGATGTGTAGATCAATCCGCAGAGAGGATTCAGGAAGCGGAACTACTTACTGTAGCTATTGTTATTTATTTTGCTAGGCTACCTAGTTTGCGGAAGTTTACACATGTATGTGCTGCGACTAAATAGTTATATGCTAAATATTTAAAAAAGCCAGATGAACTAGAATCTAACTTTATGGCAAGTTATATGTCAGAACGCCAACTTACACCTAGGTGAGTTTCTTGTCTTTGAAATCGAGAGTTTAACATGTTTTTGAATGATTTTCCAAGATGCCCATCCACATCCATTGTATGACCAAAACGGTGGTAGAGCAATTATCAACTTTCTCGAAAATGCTAGTTTTGTCAACGTTTTGATCTGAACCATTGTATATGATCATAAGTAACCTTAAAACAGGGCTAAACATGCATTTTCCCTTTACTACTCCTTTAATAGCCCCAGTATGGATGATGAGCCCTTTTTCAGCCCATTTCACGTGACAAGCCTATGAGCATCTACAGTACATAGGAGGTAGTGTTTCAGACGGGATCCCGGGTAGGGCACCTGTCATTCCCCTCCCGGGAAATGGCATCGGGACCCGCCTTCCCGGAGGTTGTTTTTTTGGGCTGGAAATTTAACCATTGTGCATTAGTAGCCTAAAACAATTAATAAACGCTCAATATATTGTGTGAAATGTATTATTTTCTTCTTAGATAAGTGGCCATATGAGCTACAGATGTGGGAACATAAGAATGTAACTTGACCCGCGGTATTCTAACAGGCGCTTTACGGCATTCCGCACCACCGTTCGCACGCCCATAGGGGCGCAGTAATACCACTCATTGACCCATTGCTGTAGCTCATCTCGCACATTAGATGAGCCTACCGTTCTCAAACTCCTTGTTCTCTGTCTGGTTGTAATTTAATTATTACGAACAAAGCCTATCTATTTATAGTTTCTATCTCTGTAATTGTCGCCGGGTCTTTATCTGTTAACTGTCGGGACAAGTAGAAGTTTAATACAGTAGGCTGACTGAGTGTTCTCATATGGAACATGGCATCAGGACGAGTAAGATGGCTAACGGAGATGACCGATGATGATGTGTTTGAAATGGTTCACTCACTCCCTATTCCCTATTACCATGGATGTATTGAGTGTGACTCATAGTGAACTACATGGGGAATGATTTAACAGTTTTTGGACTGTAACTGCGTAAGATATTCATGACTCAAACAAGCAGACGCGCCGATCACTGATGGCAGCAGGTTGAAATATCAGGTAGTATTCAGGTTCCATGTTTAGTTGAATGATAAATCCCATATAAATGGTTGGAATTCTAATGATGTGCAAGTGTGATTTTGTCAACTTTAGTGCTGTCTGCTAATAGCAGGCTGTAAAGCTGCACGATAAGACCGTGATAGCAAGTAAGCTCACGACAGCAGCTTCCATAATATTAACGGTAGCTGTCGGTGGCTAAAAAGCAGATAGCTAACTTTACAACGATGATTCCTGTAGATATTTTGATAAAACATGGCACCGTTGTGTTGTGGTATTGTGGAGGGCTTAGGCAGAAGCAGGAAGAGAAACCACTTTTGCCCCATATAAGTAAAATAATGGTCTCATAAGCATTTTTCGATTGTAAAATTGTGTTCATAAACACAATCAGGAGGAGCTCAGGAGGTCGTTGAAGGCTATATATATTATTATGATATTATGTCTAATAATACATTCGTTGAAAGTAAAGAGAATTACATGCCAAAAAAATCAGATAGGACACACTTTGCAGCAGTGCGACTTTTGCCCCTCTCCTATGAGACTTTTGTCCCGCTCGGCAGGGACAAAATTCGCATTGCGCTCCGTTCTCGCCCTATTTATGTTAAACTCTTATATCCTAGCACGAACATTACAGTTGATAATAGTGAAGGACATGTGCAAGTTGTTTGTCATAAAATGTGGAATCTCTATCTCTATTAATTTCGGAGTAAATGGAATCAAACCAAAAAGTGCGACTTTTGACCCGGTTCTCCCCTACACACCAGTTAGCTAGCAACTACGTGGACACAGGCTGATCTATACGGAATTGGACCGAGGAGTCTTCTCATATGGAACTAGGCTAACACAGTTGTTTCAAGACCAGTAGTAACGTTTGTGGTATTATTTTTGTCCTTCTCTTGGCTATTCTTGTTGGGGTGAATTGACCAGCTGTTTCAAATCGCCGGACGAGATGCCCACTTCTATGACTGGATCTACAGCAAACAAGCATAACAGTGCGTCATGAAGACCGACGACTTGCTACATTAAGGCCGTTTCAGACGAGGAGCGATATCCGCGCATTGCAATTCATTTTCAATGAGAGAGGCGAGCGGACAATTTGGGAGCCGCGGACAATCTGGGGCGGAGCGGCAAGCGGGCGCGACCCCGTGAAATTGTCGCGCGCGTGCTCGTTTCGTGCACACGCCCGCCCGCCCGCCCGTGACAAGAGCTGAATTGTAGTCAGCTTTCCCCACTCTGCGCAGGACGCGTGCGTCCCCCCCTGATCCGAGCGAGAACGCAGGCGGAATATCGCTCCCCGTCTGAAACGGCCTTGACTCCTGGAATCCCAAGGTCTTTCATATCGAAATTCTCTTGATGGTCTGGGGAGTTGCGAGACGTATTAAGGGAGTGCATCAGTCATGATCCTTGACAGTAGGCTACCAGCCTGCGCTGCGCTCAGCACAAAGTTGGATGAATGGATGGACTTATTGGAATCCTGGAAAATGTTTATTGCGCTCTAAAATCATGAAAGCATAAATGTAAAAATGCAGCAACAGAAGTAGTCTAGATGAGATGGTGGTTTAAATGATTGGCAACACGTAACCTAGAGGAAAACATAAATTGAGACTGGTGATAATGCTGATAATCTACAGTAGGGCCTACCTTCATGGTTACAACCATTCATCTCTTACACATGGGCCTATACAATACTTGCACAATCTACTTTGGACGTTAAATCCATCCATCTATTAATCATACTAGCGAATTCAATCCAACACTTGTGGAATGGCCGGTCATGGCAAAGCACCCGCTAACGTAGGCTACCCCCCTCCCCACGATCCAGGGCTAGGAAGCTGGTTCATCCAGTTTATTTGAATATAAAAGAATTTGGGGGGGGGGGTTACAATAGTCTAGTCCAGGTTCGCTGGCGAGTGACGAGCTAGTCAGATGGCGCATGCATGTGTGGACATTGTAGGCCGATTCTGTAAAACCTAAAGAATAAAAGTAGGCTACGTTCAACATTCATTGGAGTGGTCCAGTTGGATAGGATAGTCTAATCTAAATAAATTGAGGACCTGTATTTTCAGTGTTTGCTGGTAGCGAATGCCACAGACAGACAGGGAGGAAATCTATTTGTTTCATTGTTTGTGCTCTGTATGCACAAGATAGTTAATGTTCGGATATAATTGGCAGTAGGGCGGGAAAAAACCCTATCAAAGGCCAAGATTAGAAGGGATTTGAAGATGTAATTGGTCATTTTAAATGGGCCTACTTTATTGATTTATTATTTTTATTATTTATTTTTGACTTTATTTGATGCCTATTTGAATGGACTGCATCGATCAATGCAATGACTCTCCATGTTTTTCAGTTTTACCCTTTTCATCAATAAAACATCATTTTTACAACCATGTCTCATTGATTGGGAAGGCATTTAGAGCTGCCGGTCTATTAGCCTACATTCGGACTCAGAGGATGACATAACTGTTTATTGAGAAACGGTTAGGCTATAGCCTACACTTTATGGTAGACTGCCCTCTCGCTCGCTAAGCAGGCTACATTGTGGCTGTTTTGTTCACCGCAGAAGCCTAGAGCCTAAGCTACACATTAAAAACATGTTTTTTTTTTATATAGGCCTAGAAGGAATCAGAATATGTGGAAATTTAATTTTAGCCTATTTTAATACAATTCAAATTCTGCTTAGAGGGAATTATTTTCAACGGACATTATGACCTGAGCATAATTAACAATTATCTAAGTTAATATAGGCCTATGAGAACGCAATGCTTTTTACGATAGGCTAGACCTATGCGTCTTGTGATTGTACTGTAGCCTAGGCTACAACTTAAGGCTTATTAGGCCCTATTGAATTCCTTTTATAGCCTACTAGGCTACTCATTATTATCGAATTATCTAGTTGATATATGAATAAAACAATAAGCCGTTTTAATGGCTATGGGCTACTAGTTGTAGCTATACACGAGTTGATGCACTCTGCTCTTACGCACGGTTGAGGCGGCAGCTCAAATACACTTCGCACATATCCTCTGCTATAGCCTCTCACAGACAGCTATGGTGCACTTCATGCATTGGTAGACAGTTCTGTTCTTGCTGCAGCTTGTCTTCACCATGCAGGTATTTTGGTGGGGGTATTTTCCTGTGGACACTGCGAGGGGCGCCTCCGGTGGCTGTTTGGACGCCAGAGCGCGCAGCTCTCCAGCCAACTGGAGGATGTCGCGTCTGGGGAGGCTCTGCGTCTCTCCACCAGTCCCCAGCGAGTCCAAGCTCCCCCAATGAATAATACTTATTAATAATAGCCACGTAGCGCTAAACTGTGCATATAATAGGCTGTAGCCAGCGCGAAACTGCGCATTCCCTATAGCGGTTCATGGAACGGCTGGCGGCCGGTATAAATAAATAAAAACATACACGATATTTGAATATATATTTGAATATATATATATTCAAGATCATTCAAATAACAAAATATTGTGTATATTGTGCATGTGAACGCACTCACTGTCAAACCTGCCGCTATCTATGCACAAGATAGTTAATGTCCGGATATGATTGGCAATGAGTGATCTTTACTCATGGCGACTATGTCAATTTTGTATGGATCCACAAGTCGATCAAGCTTATTTTTTCTTTGTATCGTGCTGAAGCCATATAGCCTACTGCGCTCAGACTTGGCTACATTAGCTGGTGCCCCGTCTTCAAATTTACTTCCGAGGTTTACGAGTAGCCTACCAGTTGAATGCGTTCCAGAAACAAAACGCAAAACCCCCACGTTCACCACATCTTTACTAACAAATATATTTACAATACTGTTATTTTGCGCATTTGACCTAACAGCCACCACGTCTTGACCCGACGTCAGTTACCGAGATAGATAGGCTACTGTAGGCCTAGATATAGGTGTTCGTAATAATTTAATTACATCCAGATGGAGAAAACATGTGTCTGAGAACAAGGTAATAATAACAATTAAACGTTATTTGTATAGCACCTTTCATACAGATTAATTCAGCTCAAAGTGCTTTACAACAGAGCATTTAAATTAAAGAATGTGAAACTTAATGATGCTTCATTCGTAGACTATAGGAGAAAAACACTGAGCCCAGCCTGCTAAATCTACTCAAAGACGCCACCTGGCGGTGGTGCATCACTAAAACGAAATAACACCCGTCTGAAATCCCACGAGATTTCCAACGGGATTTCCCTGCCAAATACCGCGAAGGTGAAATGCTGCAGCATGTGACATTTCTAACTTCCCACATCTGTATGTTTATTTAATTTTTTAAAGTTATGCGTGCAGATTCAAAGAAAAAGAGGCACCGGTTAGTTTAAGCCCTGCTATAGCGGTTGATCATAGGCATTAGCTACAGCAGTGGATCAGAGGCAAACATGTACTGCATAGTGTGCAGTGTCACTGTCTCACATAGGCTAATAATAATAATAATAATGTAGGCTAGCCTATTATAATTGCTGTAGCATATTAACCATGATCTAATAATACAATTACAACAATAATAGCCTACAAATAGCCTGCTTATGAATACAGGTTAATGTATTCGCGTTATATAGCCTATTCTAGGTATCTCCACAACCCGGTGATAGTCAATCCCGGAGATGAGCTCTTCACTATGCCCTCCAGATCTATGCTACTGAAGACGGCACTCAGTCTGTTCGAGCGACTTTTTGTTGCCAATGAGGAGCCTTCCCAAGTCCAACCACCACCAGATCAGGGAACGGAATCAACCGAACAGAGTCAAACCAGAACTAAACCTGCAGGCTGAACTGCAGCAAGCAATCGATGCGTGCATGAAAAGTCCCGAGCCAAAGGAGAAGTGTGGGAATGACCTGCAGAATATCCTGTCAAAGGAATATGCGTTCTTCAAGGCAACACAAGTGCGCCCCAAAAATCTGCAGCTGCTCTACGCGGCTCTTGGCATTATTCAGCCAACGTCTGTAGAAGCCGAGCGAGCTTTCTCAGTGTGCAGACAGTTCATCACTAAGCTTAGAAACCGGCTGAGTGACCGCTCCATCAATGCTCTGCTTACTCAAGTCCCACTTTATCAAACAGAGGAAAGTGAAATAGCCTAATCGAGATGGGATAGGAATTTGGTTCATTTAAATGTTTTTAAGCTCTTTTTCATTTTCACATGTTGATTTTTTATAAATAAAACGTTTAATGTCATACACTATTATACAATATCACTATTCTGTTGCATTTATTTGTCTACATAGCATAAATCCAATTTTAAGAAGCACTTCCAATTTCTACGGGAAATCCCGGGATGACCTGGGAAGAGGTCAGAAAATACACGGAAATTAAAATTGGCTAAATCCAGGAAAATCTGAAACACTAATAGGAGGTCACAGTGATGCTGATAGATACTGCTCTGAAGAGAATGGCTGTCATACACACAGAGGCACACATTTCTTTTATCTTTAACCAATCACAGCTGGAGGTGCTCAATATATTCTGATTTGGGGCTTAAAGTTCAGTGAGATAACTTTTTAATAGTTCAGTATTCACCTTAACTTGCTATTAGTTTATGAATTGGCCTTAGCAAGACCCAAAAAATCATATTTGTGACATGAACGCATGAGAATTCAGAATTTACATCAGAATTTATTATTTCAGAATTTCTGTGTACTGGCTAGTACATTGGCGGGAAATCTTGTGGTGGAAACGGAAGTGACACATCGAAGCCATCCTTCCAGAAAGTAGCTACAATCTTCCAATCCAGTCTATGCCACACACGTTTATCTTTTTCCCCCCATCATTACAGCGACTGAATGGGGGATTGTGGGAAATGTGGTTCTTAAAACGCAGTCCCGATTTTATCACGAACAGAGAGGCCGCCAAAGTCCCGAGTTATCTCATGTAGCTTTAATTTATGCAGAACACTTTTGGGACACAAATTCCAGACCTTTTTACAGATCTATTCCAACATCGTGGGTAAGAGGAAACAACAACTTCAGAGCTTACCTTTGTTCTGTAAAACATTACACCCTGTTCAGCATCAGTTATCTTAGAAATGAACTGAAGTCCATTCTGGACAACCTCTCTCATCCCCTCTATGATGAGCTGTAGCAGATGAGGAGCACTTTCAGCCACAGGCTCATCCCACCCAGGTGCACTACAGAACGCTTCAGGCACTTCTTTGTGCCAGCGGCCATCAGACTATAACAGTGCCTGAGCATTCTGAGCGTTGTGGAGGTATGTATGTATGTATGTATGTACGTATGTGGGTCAATGACGTATAAGGTTTTCAAAGTAGCAAAAAAATAAAACTGAAATTACACTTCCCTAAAATGATTTAAATGTTAATTTGTCACCTATGCCCTTATATTTAAGTTATATTCAAGAATAAAGCCAATTTTATTTTATTTTATTGTGATTCATATGAATGTAAGTACTACAACGATCCTCCCTCTTAAGCACCTATTGTATTTTAAATTTATATTCTTGCTCTTTGCCTTCAGCACTAGATTATGCTCTTAGTCACTTGTTTTAGTAAGGAGATGCATTTGTGAGTTCTGGCAAGTAGCAGTACATTGGCTTTTTTGATGTTAAATGTAATTATTGATTTGGATAAAGGCGTCTGCTAAATGACTGTAATGTTAATGTAATGTAAATGTACCCTCGTAAAATGTCATTCAGTATAACAATGTATTTTTCCATCGAAAAATGTTTCAGAAGTTTATATATCCATGCGTAGACTGGCATAAATATAACCACCCAGAAAATGGCATTAATACTGCATTTTTGTTGTGTCATGGGTACAACTTTTTGAAGTTTTTTTACAAAAAGTTCTGCTTTAAGCTATTTTCACACCAAACACGAATATGTGACCGCCACGAGAGGGTTGGTTATGTCTGCCAAGGTCATTTTTCAGTTTTGTACAGATTATGAAAGTGTTAATTGTGAGCTTTCAGATGATGTGCCATGCATTGAAATCTGCAAATATTTGGAGAAGATATGCTTCTGTGAATGTTGGTACACCTGAATTCACTAAGCAGAGAAAAAGGGCTTCAAAGTTTCAGAGATGTTCACACTTCTCACAGCCAGGTAACGGGTGGGAACAGTAGCTGGTTAACCCCGCCCCTAGCCTCGCCCTAAACCACTCCCCCACTGACTAGCTGTCATTATCTGTCAGTGGTGGTTTGATGGGCTTTTCAATGACAATGTTGGCTAGTAAGCTAACTAAAAAGTAATACATGAAATTGATTAAAGGTAGCGTTCAGAATTATTTTCTATATGGTTATATATGCACAATGCCCATGTATTATTCTATGAATAGTTCCAAAATGACAAACCATGATTCTACCAACAGTCCTCCAGCCTCCTGCAACCCAACTTTTTACAGGCCATTCTGCCCGAACCTGTAGAGCCCCCATAGCGGGGAAGATGAATATCAATAAACATTATCAAATTTGACATTTCTATCGTCCGGACTACAATAGGCCTCAGTGGGGTTTGGGATTGGAGTTTGAAAGCAAGCTGGAGGGTTGGCTATTATAACAGGTAAGCCTACTATGAATATGAATACAAGATGAAGTTTCAAGTGTTTTTATTGTGACATAGGTTACATGATGCAAACATAAGTTGTAAAGGTAAGCTGATCAGTTCCTCATTCCAGTCCTAGGTATGCAGTTCAAGACATTTAAAGGCAATTTACTGGCAAACTAGCATTCTATCAGTATCACACTCATCTACAGTATGTGTACTGTATTTATCCCATCTGATCATGGATGGCTGTGACTGTGTCCATGATACAGGCAGTGCAATAACATAACATGTCAAGTATACAGTAGTGCAGAGTCAGTTGTCTATTGTATAGACAAGGTGTTCAATTGCTCAAGTGTTGTCAGGTGTTGATTCAAGTGATAGAGTGTACAATAGTGCAGAGTCAGTTGTCTATTGTATAGACAAGGTGCAAGGTGTCAAGTGGCCACTTGTTGGTCCAGGGCGTGGCATGTGTGCCATTGTGATAATGAGAGTGAGGGCCTATGTATAGTACAACCAGAGTACTATACACAGACAGTCTTCTTCTGAACTGCTGGTTGGCAGGGGGCTTCTTCTGAGCTACTCTTTGGCAGGGGGCAAGTGATGTCTTGAGCCTCATCATAACAGAATTCTCTGATCTTCTCAGACAGATACTGCTGTCTGGCCATGTCCAGTCCGGGTGGGGCTTGCACCTGAAGACCATCTTTGGACATCAGCATTGCGCAGCAGCTGAAACCTGACTGGTGTTGCATCACAGTGTTCTCTGGCCTCAACCACACCAGGCATCCCAGCATCAAAGCTGCAATAGAACAGAAGGGAGATAGTGCAAGTGCATTAAAATATTGCAAATAAATACAACCATACCATGTTCATAAAATGGAATAGCTAATACATGACAATGATAATTACCTGAAGTGCTGGTTTGCTTTTTGAAGTAGCTACTCAGATGCTGGTACCAGTTGTAGCTTTCAACAAGTACTGTGTCGTAATTCAGTCCGACAAGCTGTGGGGTGTTGACTTTCTTCACAGGAGCGCTGTCTCTCACCACCCCAGCGATGTCAGTCAAAGTGTCCACTCTGGTCTTCCTGTAGCGCTGCTTGATGAGGCCAGAGCACCAGTCAGGGGCAAACTTGGTGTGGCCTGCAGTCAGGAAGTGGAGGTCCAGCTTCAGGTGAAGCTTGCTGTAGGGTCTGGAGAAGATGTTTGCTGATACTGAAACAAAAAACAAAGGTCTCAGAGTGTGGTCCTGCTAACACCTGTGCTACCTGGCTAACTGGCGACACATTGACTCCTTTGTTTGGTCCTGTGTTTGGTCAACACAGCTACAGCTAAGCTGGCTAATAAACATCAACGAGGTACTAGCTAGTCTCAACATGGTATGTTTATCAACAAAGAGCTAACGTAAGCCAGTAGGCAAGTGGTTCCTTTGTTTGGTCAACACAGCTACAGCTAAGCTGGCTAACAGTATCAACAACTTCGCCCACTAGCTACTGGACACACATGGTAGTTGTAGTGGAAACTTTAATCAACAAAGCTGGCTAACACTATCAACCAGGTAGCCCAGTAGCTAGCTTGGTCAACACAGCTGTAACTAGCTAGTCTAGAGTTAACGGTAGTTTTGCACAAGCAACAACGCTAACGTTAGCTTGCTGCTACGTTTATGAACAAAGCCTTAGCTAGCTAATATTAGCTTGCGGCTAATGGGTGCTTTTTGTTAGCCAGCATTGTTGCTAGTGCAAAGCTACCTTTTACTCTAGACTAGCTAGCATTACATAGCTAGATAATCACACAAATAAACATCACAGAGATAACTTACACAAGTACGAAGCAGAACATCGCACGGCATACCACTGTTCGTTCAATGGTGTATTCTGTTTGGCTATGTTTTAGTTTGGTCTGCACTTTCTTCGTCAGTATCATAATCAGATAACTTTTCATCATCCCAGAAGTCCTCCACAAACGAGTTCATGATCGAGTTATGTTCTCCATCGTTGATGTCCCTACGCCTACGGCCATCATCAGACAGTTTGTTGATAGCAAGGGCAACTCGAGACAACGAAGCGTCCTCCATAGTAATGTGGTCACTATGGTAAACAAAGAAGCCACGCTGGGTATGGCTTATGGGTGGTGGCCATGCCCCCAGGATTCGAAATCTAAAGTGAAGCCCTATTGAACCGTGCCATCTTTGAAAAAAATGCGTCACTGATAGTCCACGAACAGATTGCGTTCATGGCTCTCCCCGCTCTGAGTTAGCGATGAAAACCCTACTAACACAATCAGGTTGCAGCAATGTTGCAGAAACGTGCAATTTAGACTTTTGTATGGTCCACTCAACGTCAAGTTAAACGTGCATGCAACGCAAACGCGGTATCTGCACACAAGTTGCTGCAACGTGCAGGTCCAACGTGTCTGCAACGTGCCTGCAATGTGCACACAACGTTGTGATTTCCGCGATGATTTCGATGTATATTGCTGCAACGTTGTATACACGTTTATATATTACTTTGTTACGTTGCTGCAACGTGGTCTACACTTCCGTTGGCTACATTTATAATTTGCATTACAAAACAAATCAGCTCCTTGCACAAGCTCCACTACTTCCTGAAACTACAGGCATATTTCTTTACCGTCCTATACTATTGGATAGCAATAGCGATGAATCCGGTGTGCAGCACACCTGATCAATCACTTCCATCCACTAGTATAGGACAGGAAAGAAATACGCCTGTAGAGTGTCAGGATGTAGTGTAGCTTGTGCAAAGAGCCTATTAATGTCATAGTCAATGCAGCAAGCAAAATTATGGTACAAAAGTTATGACACAACACCATTCAGTCAAGAACAATTTATTTTATTAAAAAAGTACACAATGTCTGGCCTGCAACATGATAAACAAGTTTAAAAACAAAAAGGATTTAAAAAAAAAAAATACAAAAAGTTATTTACAAAAAAAGTTATTTAAAAAAAAAAAAAAGGCAGGCTGTGCTCAGATAGGCTGGGGGGGGGGGGGGGGCTGTGCTCAGATGGGCTGGGGGTGGGCGTCAGATGGGCTGGGGGGCAGCTAGGAAGGGAAGTCTTCCTCATCAGAATGCTGGGGAGTGCTCAGATGGACTGTTCTTGGATGGGCTGTGCTCAGGCGGACTTCTGCAGATACCTAAAGACACAATGAAATGGCCGTAAATACACAACGCACATACATGCACAAAAAAGTGGTACACAATCTTTGGAACCATGCAGTGTCACTGGGTAGGAGAAACCAAAAAAAAAGACATCACTTACCCTTCTGCATTTAGCAGGGGCATGTTTCAATGTCTCCTGCAGCTGGGCGGCCACCTACGCCATCATAGCCTTTGGCATGGAGACCATCACTGCACCTTTAAGTTATCAAGAAAGGTAATGGTTTCAATTCACATCGGTCATGGAACAAAGACGATGTATTAAAAAATATTCAAAATATGAACCATTTCTTACGTGTTAGAACATTGAAGAGTGTCATACTCTTCAGTGGCTTCTTCCCCTTCTTCCCGTGCACACTGTAGGCGCTCCACACCGCATGTGTGGCTACAGCTGACAGCACCCGCCGGACTGTGTCCGCCAAGTCTCTGCCACCAATGGCACCTAGGTATTGTGTCTGCAAAACAAAGACAGTCATTTACTGTACCCTTACCTGCACTGCAAAAATAAGACAAAGTTCCGCCCTGCAGACACTCACCATCTTCCTCTGATGTTCCCGGTCCTTCAACCTGGCCTCACAGACCTGCAGCTCCTCGTCCGTTTGGGCAGGGTTCAGTACATCCAGCACTTCTCCCTGGGCTCCAGACTCCACAGGCCGCGTGCTCTGGGCCAGTTCCCTCACAGTCCGTGCAAGCTCACGGAGTTGCTCCCGCATCTCTGAGAACTGCTGATGTACAGACCTCTGGAAATCTAGATAAACACAGATGTGGCTATAAGTACATTGACATAAAACTAAATGAAACTCAAAATATATCCCTGCATGCAACATGAAGTAGTCCCATACCAGCATCTGCAGAGCAGCATCGATTAGGTAGAGGGGTACATGGAGTCAATGGTGCTGGAGCCGTTTTATTGGGCGACGGCATCACAGACCTAACTGAAAAACAAAAGGGATAAAGGAAAGGGATTAGCAGGAAACTGTATGGTGTTGGCAGCATGCTTTGGCTTCTGGCATTTGAAGGAAAATAAATTAAGACATTAACAGGTAGACATCAAAACACCACAGCAGTAAATGCCACTCTTACCTGGTCTGGCTGGGGTGCTATACATGAAGCCTGGGCTCGCATGGTTTTCGCTCACAGGGGATGAGCTCGGAAAATCTGCAAGATGAGTAAATGGTATTCAATCTAAAAAAGCCAATCACAGAGCTAACTGAAAACCTAAAGGGATTAGCAGGAAACTTTATGGTGTTGGCTTTGGCTTCTGGCATTTGGAGGGAAACTAAATAAAGACAAGACAGGTAGACACCACAGCAGTACATGCCACTCTTACCTGGTCTGGCTGGGGTGCTGTATGATCTGGCTGGGGTGCTATACATGGGGCCTGGGCCCCGCTCGCCCACATGGGACAAGCTTGGAAAATCTGCAAGATGAGTAAAATGGTATTCAAAATAAATAAAAAATAGTCCAACTATCAGTGTGCAGTAGGCATAGACATTTCATTTCAACACAAACATGCATACCTGGATTGTACAGCACACGTGGATTGTACTGGACCGCTGGCAGAGGCCTTTCAACTCCGGCACCTGGTCTTTGGCCTGCATAGTGGGGACCAATGGCTGCCCGGGGCTTGGAATATCTAGTGGATATCAGTAAATTAGCTCAGATTACTCGATTTCAAAAGTACTACTCTTTTGGGACTGTTGAATGCACTTTAGTATATTACCTTCGTCACTGGAGTGATAGCGTGTGTTGCGCCGTCTCTTTCGAACGTCTTGGCACTCGTCCATTGACGACTGCTGCTCAAAGACTTTTGCCATGAGCCTGGCACCTTCGTAATGATCTGTGTGCATAAAGTACCATAATCAATACATTTCAGCCATCCTTTTTTCCTCAGAATAATGAGTCATGATCTTCCCCCCACCCCCATCAGTATTTTTTAATAGCTTAAAATGCAAACAGTACCAGTTGTGGACTTTGGGAAAACCCGGACTCTGTGGAGCGCCCAGCCAGGGTTAGGTTCCACACAGCTCTTTATCCGTTGGCTGACTCATTCATTGGCCAGGAACACATCTGCAACTGTGAGTGAAACCATTAGTAGCCGCTTCCCTGTACAATTGAAAAGTAGCACACCAAACACACAAACATGTTCTTACCCCATCCTTTTTGGAGAGCCAGGATACTGGGACAACCGACAGTGTCCTCCCCCAGAAACTCCACACTGCAATAGTCTGCCCAATAAACAAAAAAATATTAAGTTTATAAACACACAAGGACCCTATGGGAAAGTAGGCAGAGGGGAAGAAGCGACTAAAACAACAATTCAACAAGTCATTACAGCCGATAAGTAATTAGTGACACGCCACTATTCTATTCTTTTTTTTTGATTCTCTGCCGGCCCAGGACAGATGCGGTCAATGGCGGTCAATCATCAATCAATCGTGTGGGAAACATGAAGCTAGTTTAGGCATTAGCCACTGCAGTGCACAGAATAAATGTATAAGGCCTGTGAATCACGCGTTACTACTCGCAGTTTTAACAGGAACGCCTGTTTTTGACTCGAACTCCAACAATACACACCGATACTACTAATGTGGCAAACAAAGCTGCCTCCATCTTTGTTTCGAGCTAACGCCATTGTCCATGGTAACCCGCTTACCTCGTGGGTGGCATCGTTCTCAGTCTCCCACTTTCCAGACAAATGGAAAATATATAAAGCATTATCTTGGCTTCGCCTTCACCTTTGCCTATGTAAAATTAGCCTAAGATTCGTGATGGCCTTAGAAAGCCTGACACAAGCGAGCTCCCAATGTGAGACTCAAATTCAGCAGAGTCAAACAAACAGTTCACATTTCCCTCAGTCCAGCGGCCATTTTAGATTGCGTGGTAGCGTGGTAGCGTGCTAGCTAGCATTAGGTAGCGTGTTAGCTAGCATTAGGTAGCGTGTTAGCTAGCATTAGGTAGCGTGCTAGCTAGCATTAGGTAGCGTGTTAGCTAGCATTAGGTAGCGTGCTAGCTAGCATTAGGTAGCGTGTTAGCTAGCATTAGGTAGCGTGCTAGCTAGCATTAGGTAGCGGGTTAGCTAGCATTAGGTAGCGGGTTAGCTAGCATTAGGTAGCGGGTTAGCTAGCATTAGGTAGCGTGTTAGCTAGCATTAGGTAGCGTGCTAGCTAGCATTAGCTAACGTTAGCTAGCTATCATTAGGCTTCCAATTCCTGAACTTAGTTTAGCGTGCAGGTTATGAGTTACTTCTGTTTACTTAAATTATTACCGGTAAGTAAACAAATAAATAGCTAAACCAACAGTCAAATCAATGTAATTTGATGAGGAAAAAAACCCCGAGGTAACTGGTATAACTTACCAGAGATGAAGTGCGCACCACACTGTGTTTGTTGGTCCCCAATCTGCTCTCTTTATGGCTTTAAACCACAGCTTTCGACGGTTCCTCTGAAAAGGTGGACATCTCGAGGGGATGCTGAAGAATCTGAGGCCATCATCTTGTCCTTTTCTGTTTGTACAGTTCACAGCACAGCAGCTTTGAGGCATAATTAGCTACATGAAACGAGTAGCTAGCGAGTTCGTTCCTCGTTCGCTCGTTCCTTTTTACCCAGAGGCTGCGTGCTCGCTCTGCTGTGACCTAGGTGGCGAACCCATCCATAGGGAGGGAAAGTGATCTCATCGCCCCCTAGTGGAAGTGTTCCATAATGCAGAGAGAATGAATGGGTTTTCTCGACACGTCTTTTGAAAAATGATATCTTGGTCGACACCGAAAAGTTAGAATTTTTTTTAATTAATGAACAAGCATTCAATTTATAACAAACAGGGAAATATACAATCAATAACATTTCTAAGATACGTTATTAACCTCAACATACAGTACAATATGAAGGATATAAGCGAAAATTAAAAAAAATTAAAAAAGACAGGAGCAGTTTGGCAAAGAATCCTGCCTACTTTAACTGTGAACCAGCAAGCAGTGACGTCACGGGATAGCCCGATAGCAATCCTATTGCTAGCCAGGACTTTAATCCAACGTCACTGCAACGTTTATTTAATGACGTTGCAGGGACCCATATTGCAAATGTTTCTGCAACGTTGCAGAAAAGTCTAATTAGACTTAGGAGGGTAAAGTTATTTTCGACCTTAGATGGACGTTGTCACAACATCGCCTGATGGTAACGTTGCAACTTACCTAAGTACAACTTATGTGCAACGTTGCTGCAACCCACTGTGTTAGTAGGGAAGTGGCTTGCTTATTAATCTACTTTCGTCAAATATATCAGTTGGAAAACATATTTTTTATCCAGGCATCTTAGTTTTAACAGTATAATTGTAACTGAACATGTTTTGTTTGCTAGTAGGTGATATTCATTCTGTTGACAACAACGCAATGGGCAGCCAGGCAAAATAGCTCCAGGGGACCTGGTCCCAGGTGAGTTGAACAGCTGTCCACCCAGAGACGGGATCTCTCGTTGCGGCATGAAGTTCGTGGCTAACCCGCCGAGCTCGAAACAGAATGAATACCACCTACTAGCAAACAAAACACCTACTAGCAAACAACGCGTTTGCATTTCACATCATTCTGTTCGTGGACTACAAGAACGCGTCATTTTTTCAAAGATGGCGCGGTCCTATAGGGCTTCACTTTAGATTTCGAATCCTGGGGGCCTGCTCTACCGAAACAAGAGAAGATTAGCCAACAAAACTGGATATGTTAATTCAACGCCACCCCTATCAAGCCCCCCAAACCCCGACCAGAAATGAGCATAACCGTGCCTACTTTGATGACAAAGTATTACTATTTAGTGAACCTAAAACGGTTGTTTGTTACATTGAGTGGCTACTTCAATTTTCGTAATATGTAAAAAAAAAAACGTATTTTGCCCTCCAGCGCATTTTGAGTACTGCCGACATCAGGACAAAACCTCCAGACCGGGTCACATATTCTTGTGAAAAAAGTAAAAGAAAATCAAAACCCATATTTCTCAATTAGTCTCTTCACACCAAACGCGAAATTTCCGTGTTCCAAAAGCGAAATGTATTTTTTTCGCAAATGTTTTGATTTTTCTGCGGATTTCTTTGGCCTGACAGGCACGTCACAATCAAATGATGATCAATATGTCATAACCCTACCCTCGGCTCATATAAGTAGGCCTAGGCAAGTAAATGGGGTTAGAATAGCTATGATCAGGTCCCTACTGTAGCCTAATAAACCTGGACGGTCTAGATCTAACGTGACTTGTAGACCACTCTGTAATAGGCTAGAGGCCAAATTGCAGTACCGTTAGCGTAGCTATAGCAGCAGACAGCAGTGATTGGAGTTAGCTAACCTACTTTTAACTACGTTTTATAGCCTATAGCGAAATTGTTAAACTGTTACAACAACGTCAACAGCTAACATTAGGCCATTAACGTTAGCTTTGGTTAACATTAGCAAAGTGGGTTAGTACATTTATCGCTACTCACCGTCATCTGTTCCAAGTTGTTCAACCCTGCCCCAGATATTGTCCTTCATTTCAGTGTCCTTGTAAGTGCTTAGGGTTAGGGTTAGGTTAGCTTCTTGTCATACAAGGTTGGATATTGCTCTACCAAATGGATAAGCTTGTCTGAAGAGTTATGGATCGACATTTCCTTTACTGTAGTGAGTCACTAGTAACTTGGTGATCAATGGAAAGTGATCAATGGAAAAAACTTTATTTTTTGGGGGGTGGCTATCCTGCTCGAGAAATTGTCACGCGCGTTGCATGTAACCAGTCAATAGGCTTATGCAACTGCAGCTATTTCGATGTGTTGGATGTAACATTGAAGCGCTGAATAGAATTTGATTTGTGACACTTTATAGCAAACGTAGCCTGGGTGCACAAGTGGTCGGTGGAGCATCTGGCTCGTGATGACTGAATGAAAATGATTGACATGGAGTTTTTATTTTCCGCAAATCCTGTTTGGAATGCATGGAACGCTATCTTTCGTACTGCGCTTGGTGTGAAAGGTTTGGCCGTGGAAATTAATTAGGCGAAATTCTCGATTTATTTTCGCTTTTCTTATTTGCTTTTTGGTCTGAAAACAACTTTACACTGAAAAAAATGCTAACATCTATGAAAATATCTTTCTCTTCATCCTTTGAGATTTGTTTTGTCTCTCCAAGTCAACAAAACACGATTATTGTATTTTAAAATAAAATACTGCTGTTGTACTGTATGACGATATTTTGTTACCCTGAATGACACATATCACTACTGCTCACACATTGTGATTAAATGTACCTTCAGAAATATTGATAAAAACAATATTGACCCTATGAAATATTATTACTTGCAGCCAGTCTCTTTTACACAAAAACAAACAAACACAGGATCAGATGTTTATGTGCAGGCAGATTCCACTATCTACATGATAATGTGCCATGAAATAACCTGTGCCTTGAAATAGCCTACCAGTTTAAAATTACAGTATTCAGTGTGATAATATTCAGTATTCATACAGGGGTTTCAATGTAGCTTTATTTGTCACCTTGAATACATAGCTAATGTTAGCTTGTTAGCTCCTGTATCTACAGCAGCTAATGTTAGCTTGGTGATATAGCTTGTTATTGATATATATGCTTCTGATGTTGGTAGTTCTAAATGGACATGTTGGCATTCAAGTGAAAACAATAACTTTATTTTATTCTGGCTAGCTAGTCTTTCCTCACTAGAAACTGGATCTGCATCTGCTGTGCAGCCCTCTCCTTATCAGACAATGGTGGCTATCTAGCTACCGTAGGCCTATAAAGATAATGTGCCTTGAAATACCGTAAAATGACATAACGACGAAATATGAATTGTATGATTAAATGTTGCACTAGTGAAAATGTGGCATCACAAAGCTACTGTCATTACTGATCATTCAACTAAGAAATCTTTAGGGACACAAGATTCAAAGCGGCAACGTAAACGGAAATCGGCTTTCAACAAAAGCGGAAAAGTATGGGAATATTTCTCAAAGAGGACACACAGCAAATGGCTATTACACTCTTGGTTCCTTACTTGCTGAATATACTGTATATTCACTTTCTAGTGTCTTTCACTGTATCAGAATAGGGTCTTGTACGTTCAACAGAATCGGACGCTAGATAACCAGCACTCACAGTTTTGTAAAGGGATTTTCCACCCGGTAGTGGAGAGGTCTATCATATCTGGCTCCTGTCATGGTTATGTGAGTGTGAATGGGAAACTAGTGGTACCTCGCTCAGGAGGTCCTGCCTCTACCTGGCCTCAGAGTGCTCACACTCAGGAGAGGGAGGAACCTTGGTGGAAACCTTGGGAACCACTCCACCTGAACCAGTCCCTCCTGAGACACACAGGTCACAAACCTAGCCATTTCGGTTTATAAATACCAAGCATTTCCAAGCTACCATAAGGGATGCCTTGCTGATTTTATTACAGAAGGCCATGCAATTATCATTGACCCCTTGTTTGCATAACTGTTAATTGGCAAACACCCTTGGCACATTAAGCCTTGCTTCGGTCTGCATTTGAGGTGATTTTAAAAAAGGTGCAGTGATTTTAAAACCCTAACCTGATTTCAATCATTTATTTGAACAAATAACTGCATGTGATTTTAAACGGTACAAAATATGCACTCTACATGGGATTCGACAAGCCGTCAGGATGGATTAAGCTGAGATTAAATATAAAAGGGTATAAAGTATAAATCAAGGTTATTATATTTGACGAAAACTAACTAAAAAAATGAAAACTAGTCGTGAAAAAACATTTTAGTTAACTGAAATAAAAATAAAAACTAGGCTTTACAAAAAAGATAACTAACTAAAACTGTATTGTGTTTACAAAACTAACTAAAATAAACTAAAATTATAGAGAAATGGCCTTAGTTTCAGTCTTTTTCATTGCATACATAAGCCTAGTATTTTGGTTGGATATGAAATCTATCCTCCATTTTTTCTTTAGCTGTGCTCCTGCGTAGAAGTAACCTAATGTGCGCCAGATAGTTTAGTAAAACTAATACTGAAACTTTTTTCAGTATTAAAAAAAGAAGCATTTAAAAAAAAAAAAAAAACTAAACTAGCAAACCTCCTTTAAAAACTAATTAAAACTAAACTGAAATTGAACACAAAAAGTTAAAATGATATAAAAATAAAAACTAATGAAAAAAAGCAAAACTATTATAACCTTGGTATAAATAAAAATATAAATTGTAGTTTCATGAAAATCGCTCTGGTAGTTTTTGTATAATCCTGCTGTGGCCGAATTAACAAATGAACAAACAATAACACACACGACCGAAAATATACTTATCGCTTAAATATCGCTGGGCAGAGCCAATGAATTCTCTATTGAACATAGATAAAGGTAAAAAAGGAAAACATTTTACACTAAAGCATCAGACACCCAATCATAAGTATACAAAATGATACATTAAAGGGATAATACAGTGAAAACCTTGCTTTCTGGTGTCTTCCCCATGCCTCAGGACCACTCCCCCATCCGTGCCCACAAAATAAAAAAGATGTGAAGTTCAATTTTGACTTTTGTGTCATAACCACCCATGGGTATGTTCACAGAAGTGTTTTTAACACAGAGCATGATTAATTACCATCTCACCAATGATGAACCTTAGCTAGATAAGTTACCAACATTTTAAAACGTTGACCTTTTCCAATAGCTAACCAACTGACAAGCTCGACACAAATGTAGCTCAAATTAGGCTAACGTTAGTCCGCTAGCTGACTGAGCATGTCACTGTATAGCTAAAAGCGTTAACATTACAAAATCAAAGTTGTCTAGATGTTGGTTGTGTCCGCATATCCCGAACTAATGCACACTCGTGCTGCTGACATTAGGCGGTAACACCTAGCTATAACGCCTTTATGTTATTAGTAGATAATGAACTAATCATGAATAAACCATTTATATACATTTGTAAATGATAATACATTATTTATTTATAACTGTATTTGTATAACATTTACAAATGAGTTATACATAATTCATAATGCATTACTAGATAATGAACTAATCATGAACAAACCATTTGTATACATTCGTAAATCATGATTAAATCATTATATTCATAAATATTCATAAAAGACAGATGGTTCATAACAGGTGAGTAAAAAGCTCACAAATCATTAATAAACACTCATATATTTGTAAATAATGAATAGGCCTCACTTTAGATTAGGGCCCAAAATTGCATCTGCAAATGATTATAGATTATTTATGAATGTCTAACAAATCATTTGTTAAACATGAAAAGACAAGTCTAGTAATTGCTTAGTGTCTGTATTCATAAAAGCCAGATCGTTCATAACAGATGAGTAAAAAGTTCACAAATCATTAATAAACATTAATAGATATTTATAAATAATGAATAGTCTTCATTTTAGATTAGGGCACATAATAACATCTGCAAATTATTTATAGATCTTTTAAGAATATTTTACAAATCATTTGTTAAACATGAACAAATAAATGGAGGTAGTTATTTTTTAATATCAATTTTTCAAAGCATCTACAAATGTGTTACTACACATGTTGCACTAATAATTTAATAAGGTTGATCATTATGAATGTTAAACTAGTACATTTACTGAACTAGTACATTTACTAATTATGTACTACTTCTGGACATATTGGTACCAGTGCCTTCTAGGGGTGTCCCGGGAGCCCACTATTTGTTATTTGTATCTGTATTTGTATTTGACAGCTAATTATTCGTATTCGTATTCGTATTCGTATTGGAATGGAAGTGGGCGGGGCTTAAACCGGAAGTCGGTTCAAAACGGTTTAAACTGAGGGAAAATGTCATTTCTGTAGCCTAGTATTAATTGGCATTGCAATTGCTGTGCTTTCAACACATCAGAATTGCTGTTTATATATATTATGTGTCAGATCCCCACCACCACCCTTAACTGGGGGACATTCTACATTTAGTTAGAAACTGAAAAACATTTTTCTAAATCAAAATATAAGTCCTCATAGCAACTTTGCTAGAACAGCTATAGTAGCGCTATTTCTCCCATGTCATAATATCTAATATATTATCTGCAACCATGTGACACAGGCAGCGTGGTGTACTAGTAATGGTTTTTACAAACCCAGCAATAAACATGTATTACAATAAATATAATTGAAAAGATTATTAAAAGTTTACACTCAAACCAATAAACTAAACTCTAAACTAATACATGCCTATGTTGTAGGGTTTGTGTTAGTTTGGACCGGTTGCATTTTAGCTGCGGAACGTGAGGACTCGCTCGGTCAAATTGATTAACTTATTGGGTGGAAAAGTGGTTAAAAAGCCTTTAATCCATAAGTAGGTTACAATTAAAACCGAAACATGTTGGTGTTTTTATTGTAGGCCTATATATGGATGGATTAAAGGCTTGTTAATCCAGAAATAACTCATAAAGTTGTCAGGAGTCCGTAATCAAAAGTTTCTGCTTTCTATTTCCTTTTCCAAACAAATTGGAGGGGTCATATCATGTCACTGCTTCAGCACAACCATTAAACACAAATTATATAGGTCTATTCAAATTAGGATCATGTGTGAGCCACTACAATAAAGCGTAGGCCTAAATGGTTAAAAAAAAGCGTGCGCCTCTAGAACACGCTCGGGCCTATATGCGCTAGGGCCTATGGACGAAAAGAACATTACAAATGTTCAATAAACAATATTCCAACAACCCAAATATTCAATTTATAAGCTAGATATTCAACCAATCATGCATTTGCACAGCAAATATGACATAAAGCCAAATGAAATGTAGCCTAGGCTAATAAGCCGAGGAAAATGACTAGACCTAATTGTAGGCCTATAACCTACTCAAGTTTCAACAGTGCTTAAACCATGGTTAAGTAGGGTATTGTAGTGAAATTATTCTTATTATTATTTTTTTTATTATTTTATCTGTTTAAATTGTTTATTATTGTAATATCAGAGATAACAACTTTGATTATAGCCTATCCTAGGCCTACACGAGACTACTCTGTTGTGCTGATAACTGAACGGCATGGATCAAACATTTGATCAGTTGTGTTTCAGTTGTTAAAATATACTTTCATAATTATTTAATATTTCAAAATCACGTTAGCTAGATATACTACACTGAGCTAACAAGCTAGCTACCGGTCCTCCACTGCTCAAACAAAAGCTACAGTTCACATAGGCTATTGCAGCAGGTAAGCTACGACAAGAAAACAAAATCCAATAACTGTCTCAATAAACCAGTTAACTAGGGACAAAAGCCCTCAGTGCTGCTTACGTTCGTTGCCTGCCTATAGTGCCTACTATCAGCGCGCTCCAAACTTTCTCTCTCTCTCCGCGTTGTCTAGACGTCTAGACAGAGAGCAGGTGCAAGATGGCAAGCGCATTCGCCTCTGTCTCTCTCTCTCTCCCTCGTCCTGTCATGTCAACAAGCAGAAATCGCTCGCTCATACAGTATTTGACTGTTCTCCCCCCTCCCGAATATTTTTTACAATATTCGTACAAATTTACTATTCGGGAAAAAGCTACTATTTGTACTCATCCGAATACCGTATTTGGGCACACCCCTAGTGCCTTCTATGCTGAGTTTTAAACCCTTTTTTGTATCCCTGTCTTGTACTTATATTGTTGTATGTGTTTTTTATATGGACCAGTGTCCGATTAATAAAGGGGATCATAAATGTATAGAAATGGTTTGATAATAACTAGTTCATTATTAATGATTTTCTCAGAAAGTATTTGGGCTGCTACAAAGACTCAACACATGATTTAAAGAGTCTTACTAAAGGTTTAACAAATCATTTATGAACCATGAAAAAAATCAATACATGAAGCTTTAATCAAATATTTTTTTTGTAAAACCATTTACAAATGTTTTCCTACACATTAGATAACATTATTTAATGTTTATCAAATCAAGTACAAACAATGTTGGTAATGTGTTATGAATAATATATAAATCATTCATAAATGTTATACAAATCTTGTTATAAATTATTTAATAATCATTTATGAAAGTATACAAATGGTTTGTTCATGATTAGTTCATTATCTACTAATGCATTATGCATAATATATAAATCATTCATAAATGTTATTCAAATCTTGTTATAAAGGATTTAATAATCATTTACGAACGTATACAAATGGTTTGTTCATGATTAGTTCATTATTAATGCATTAGGAATAATGTATAAATCATTTGTAAATGTTATGCAAATATAGTTATACATAATGTATTAATCATTTACAAATGTATACAAATGGTTTATTCATGATTAGTTCATTATCTACTAATAGCTTATAAAGGTTTTATAGCCTGGTGTTATTATAAAGTGTTACCCATCAGGCTACTGTAGCCTATGCATTTGCTTTTGGTAACGTTAGCCCTCCTGTGCAATGGCATTAACATGCAGCACAGTGCACCATACTGTACCCTTCCCTGGCATTAAACACAGGATTAATAAGGTGCAAACTGTGCTGTAAGGTTTCCGAAGTGACAGCCTACCAGAACAGTTGTGAGTGTGCTGTGTTGTACAGTATAGGCTTATATGTACAGTATAGGATTATATGTACGGCAACATGTCAAAGTTGATCAGAAGTCAGTTTGTCTCCCCAAGAATCTCCCGATTATCTCTCTCACTCAAACTATATTTGATATGCTGTAGACTTACCAATAAAGCCTATTGTTGTAATTTATGTTTTGTACATGCAAAATAATGATGCTATTACTAATCACTTCATCCATAGTATGCGCAGCAATTACCTCTCTGGGAAAATAAAGATGTAGGCCTACAGTACCAGTACAATTTTTGTCATGCATCGTTGCCTGCTGACATCATCTTCACTTGATCAAACACACCTGTGTACTGAATCGTATGTCCTAAGGCCTTGTATTGCAGTGTTGTGCTGCACATATAGAGGCTATTGTGATAAAATTATGAATACATTTCGGGGGGGAGGGGGGGTGAAGATATTAAGTCAAGTTATTATTTTCCTTTCATAATTTACAACGAATTCTAAGTTCTGGAAAACATTCTGTCATGGGAAAGTTGTGTAGGCCTAATCATCACTGCAGTGGCATCTGCTCAGAATGTTGATCATCCCAGCACCTCGATCCGACCCAACTGCAGGAAGCATTGCGCATTTTTGAATTAAACAGCTCCAGTAGCGATATTCTATTATAACCAGAGGGCATTGGAATAACAGTCAAAACGAGATCTATTGACTGCATGACCTGTAACGTCTCCGGACTCCACTGCGCCTGGCAGCAGGCTAGCCCTTGGCCACTGTGCGCGCTGTCTTGGTGCACGGCCCTCTGTCTCTCCAAACTCACCCATTACATGTATGTTGAATCGCTGTGCTCCGCATGCAGTCTGCCACTTTATTAGTAGGATAAGTAGGCTATATGTAGGCTGCAACCTCTCCCGTTTCTGTAAAGTGTTTTGTGTTGCCTTTGTATATGAAATGGGCTATAATGATTTCATTGATTTGACTAATAATTAGTTATTGCAATGGTATTCTGCTTGATTCCTTTATATTACAACGGCACACAGATGCTGAGCCCAGAACAATAAAGAGTGCAGCTGGCTGTGTTGGCCACCTACTAAGATAAATAACATTAGTGACTAACTAGCTAAACGTTATACTGTTCATAGCTTGCTGAAAGCTATAACGTTAGTCTTATAGCACAAGCCTCCAAGCTTGTGTGGCCGGGTGCTTTTCCTCGGTGTCGTGGGGGAGACGCGCCATCATTATGCATTTATCATACTTTTTTCCAAATAACGCAAATTCGAGGATATGGCCTGTTAGGTAGCATGTATCTTTATAATGTTTGGGGGTTAAAAGGTAGTGTGACATCTTACGTTTCTTATATTAAGGACTTTGTAAACGCCTGTACACTTCCTGGTGTAGAGGTAACTATGGTTACAAACAACAAATGTGTGGAAGTTGGGGCCGTGGCCTGTCAATCATTTCTGACTGACACGCCCTCTTTGACATGCCCACAAAACGAGGTGAACTTGTAGAGGGGGAAATTTGGGCATATACAAATTAGTTTTATAGTAAAATGACGGAATAACAACATTTATGGACATATTCAGTTTTATTTTACCTAAAGATAACTGGCATGTGTCACATTCAACCGCTGTATTATCCCTTTAAGAATACAACATGGCCAAATGAACAACAACAACAACAGCAAACAACTACAAAACACAAAGCCACGATTGATATGATTCAGTAGAAACATTAAATGTAAACGCACTTATATCTTATTTATCATAGCCAATCCAAAGGGAGTTCCATGTTTGGAGCTCTGTTTTCCAAAAGACTTCTCTTTTAATAAGTGTTTATTTTAGTTCGCCCCCACGTCTAGACAGGACCACTTTGTCAAACCCACAGCAGCTAAAAGCCTCCATTCCACAGTCAGCGGAAGAGCAGCAAGATAGGAGCACCATTTTAAGAATCGTGATTACTAAATCAATCAAGGACAAAAAAATGATTGAGCTCAAAACTATACAATTACAGAGCTCTATGAAGGCTGTTATTTTCCTCTATTTTAACATCTCTTTGTTCATCATATTATGAATTTTAGTTCGCTTTTTGGTGTTGAGGTCTGGGTTCTGCGATTTGGAATTCCATGTTCTCTGCATGGTGGAAATCATAGGGCTGCACTATTATATGAATCAAGATGAGGATTTCAAACCCAGTGTAGAACACTCATAACTCTACATCAGCCAATCAATGATCCTGCCCTCACCACCTGACCTGAGCAGCTGACAGATGACAACAACACCTCCAGCAGTAATTTCCATGTCCTAGTCGTCCCTGTGCTTAGTACAGGAAAACAGTGTCTACTCTCCATCGCGGTTAGGCTCTCAGCACAGACTAGGTCATTGGTATTAATATTAATATGACTCACATGACTGTATTCACAATGCTATAGACGGTGTGGATGTACATGTGTAGGTGTCTGCTCCACTCTGTCCCCCAACACTGACGTCTGTGTGAAGGTCCTCACTGTTCCAGCCCACACAACCAGCTAGGGAACCAACGAGCGTCTGCTTGGTTTAATTATAGGAAAGTTCTTCTGATGAGCTTTGAAGATGCAACTTGGCAGAGACAGGAAGAGGAGGAGGCGTCAAAAATCCTGTCAACAGCATCAAAGGGCTTATAGGTGATTTTTTTTAAATGTGTGTGTTTGTGCAGTAGATGCATACTCTGTTTGTGGGTGTCTTTGGGTTCAAACCGTATCAAGTCTTCAGCAAAGTGTTTGAAGAGGGCTTGTAATGTATACATAGGTTTTTCTTTCCATATCTCTGGGCAGTGATCCACACAGGCTACACTTCTACACAGCATCTCACCCCACAGTAACCGTTACATTAAGTTATTAAGTTTCAGACTAAGTGCAATTTGTACATAATGTATACAGTATCACACTACACAAGCTGTTCCCTGAGAATCTCAGTTTGAGAGGTTAGACTGTCTTTCACACACTCTCCCACAGTATTATTACACACTGGCACTGATGAAAGCAGCTCTCTCTTATTCAAATTACTGACAGCTGCCCACATCCCCTCCATCCATTCAATCATCCATCCGTCTCTGGTGGCTTTGCCTGTGGGAGACTGGAAGACTGAAATCCTAGCTAATTCATCTGAGTTGTCACCTTTCAATCTTCAGTCAAACTCAGGCCCGCTACTCTTTGACCAATTTCACGTATGTTTCCAAACAGCCAGCTGGTTTAATGAGTGCTGTGAAGCTTAGGAAGGAGGTCTCTGGAGGTAATGAATGTGTTTGCTACTCGATAGTCTAGAGGTGAAATTGTGACTAACTCAGTGCAGATGTGGGAACACAAATGGCCATGTTTAAATCAGCATGCCTACAGCTTCCCAGATAGGTTCAGATCTGGGTCTAATAGTACTTGAATGAGTTTGCTTGTGCCAGCTTTGGGGTTCGCTTTTGTGGAGATCTGGAATAATGTCTGAAAAGATTTGGAATATTACTTGACCATGGTCTGTTTGGGTTAGGTTAGGATCCAAATTGAATTTTGCTGTCTGCAATATCAGTTTAACAAAGTTACTGTGGCATTACAATGGTTACTACTAATCCTTTGAAAACATCTGTCTGCATCAAAAGCTGGGCTGCCATTGATATCACTAAATTAAATCAGCCCTCAAAACCCACCTGTTTGCCCAGGCCTTGGGCCCATAGTTAGCCATTTAACTCCTCAGTTAGCTTACCCTGTGTTGTTAGTCCTGTCTGTTGTTTTGTCTGATTTGTCTTCTCTGTTCTTGTAAAGTGTCCTTAGGTGTCTAGAAAGGCGCTATATAAATCAAATGTATTATTATTATTATTATTATTACAGGACAAATATATAATATGGAAAACCAGCATCCCAATGTTTCAGTGGCATTATGTGGTTTACAGGGGTCTCCTGCGTTGTTGATCTTCCTACAGTAGCTACAGTATATTGAATATCTGACCCATAGACTGGATTCCCTTCATACAGTACAATAATAATAAACTTTGAGTAAGTTTGTAAGCTCAAATATATTTATGGAAATTAAACTACAATACAACATGTTGCATAGTCATCAGTTTCAAATGGCCACAGTGACTGACTACTGGGGCACAGAACATCAGTTAGCAATTACAGTAATTTTTGCCTTGACCCTATTTTTGTGCGAGGCTGGAAGCCAGCCGCGCAGCTAGTATAGCGTTTGTCGGGTTATCACTCCTTTACTCCAGACACAAGCAGCACGTAGCTCAGGAGGTAGAGTGGCCGGCTGGGGATCACAAGGTCCCCGGTTCGCTCCTGGCGTTGTGCTGAAGTGTCCTTGAGCAAGACACTGAACCCCAAAATTGCTCCCGTGGCGCAGTACCCAGTCACCTCACAGCAAGAAGGTCTCCTGTCCTTTCTGTGTGGAGTTTGCATGTTCTCCCCGTGTTCACAAGGGTTTTACCCATAAAGAACCCAATATGAAAAACAAGCAGAAGAACAGATCATTAACGCTGTCCGTCCATGGTGAAGACGGACAGGAGCACTTGGTTGGCCCCCGGGCGCGTCCCCTGCACACTGCCTACGGCTGCCCTTGGGGGAAGGACGTAGGGATGGGTTAAGCGCAGAGAACATTTCATCTCCACATCTCCAGTGTGCTGTATGATAAATAAAGATTCTTCTTCTTCTATGTTGACCTGCATCTCTCTGTTGGTACCACGAGGCAGTAGTCCCAGCACACCAAAATCAAGAAAGACACCAAAACCAACCCGCCGATCTCCACTGCACAAGTAGAGTAGTGGTAAGAGCATTGGACTCCCACCCGGGAGACCGGGGTTCAAGACCTGGTGGCGATGATTTAATGGGACTATACCGCAGACCTCCACATGTTCATCCTTTAACTTCAATCTTTTTATCCCTTCCCTAAATTCATAGTAGAGTAGTGGTCAAAACATTGGACTCCCACACAGGATATTATCCGAGATTACTGTCTACTTACTTCACCACCTAAAGGGAAATGCATACAGCAGGTAATGACTTTTGTCCAGAAACAGAATAAGAATCAATTGCAGCAAAATAGTTAACGTTACAGGAATCATCAGTGTAACTGCTTTAGCTACTGACCGCTACCATTAATGTTATGGGAGCTGCTGCTATTTGTTGTGAGCCCATGAGCTTACTGGCTATCCTGCTCTCATTGTGCTGGATTAGCATTGGAAGCATTGGAACTGATGTGTCCAGGCGACAAGACCTATCTTAATTTATCAGACATTATTTCATGTCATTTAAATTCACAGCTATTTCAGTGGCATGACTAGCTTCCGTCCTACCAGTCCTGAACAGAAACAAGCCAGCCACACACATAAGCCAGGCTGGACCTGGCCTGATTCTATTAATCCTCTTTCATTCTGAATCAAAAGAAACAACTGGGGGAAATGGTGTTATATAACCCAAAATGTGATATATTTCTAGATACTGTATGACTGATGAAGGGGCCATAATTAAATCAAAGTTGCAGTGCTCCCCAAACTCATCACAGTGCAAGATGTTGTGATGGGCAACATACAGGGTGCATTCGTTATGCGCTCAGAGTGCACCCCTAATCCTAACCCGGACTGCTCTCTGATCCTTTCAAAATTCAGCGCACTGCGTTCTGGGAGCACTCGGCGCGCTCACTGGGTGCTGACAAGACGGTTTGTCCGAGCAAACTGACCATTCCTCAACTGATTTCAGAGCTCTGCGACGTTGAAACCCGAGCGCTCTGATATCAGAGTAGGTTCTCAGAGCGCGTTTACGAACACACCCATTAAGAGCCTTTTAGCGAAGGAAGTGCTCAAGCTGCGTCAAACACTTTTACGTTGAAGAAAACATCAACAATGTACTGTATGATTCACACCTCATAAATAATTTCTAGCCATGACAAGAATGTTCAGAGTGGTGCATGTAGATTCACTGCACAAAGCACTGTTCGTGTAAGACAGATACAGTAACTAGCATAGCTTAATTAGCATGCAACATAAAACGATCCCCTTCAGGGTAGAAATAAAAGGCATTGGTTCTCCTTGAACGTGAGATTGGGACCTTGGCTGTTCTCTGTCATCTCTGGTGTTGATGCAGCCTGCGCTCTGCCATTTCAGGAGCAACGTGAGGGGGAGGAGAGCTCGGCCCTGGGGGATGCATGAACTTCTGCAAGCCTGTAGTGTTGCTGTCCTAGCTGCAGCTGGTGCTTGGGAAAGATACATTCTACTACTATGTTATTCCACTACTTTTACATTGCAGTTTTTGGCTGATGGGCAGAGCTTATCCAGTTGTGAATGTATTATTGTCCCTCGCTCTGGGGCTCTTTGTTAACCACAAATCCGCTGACTGACGCACGACTGGCCAATGGAGAGCTTTCTAGCTGGTTCATATCAGTCGGCCAACAACTGATGGCCAAGTAAAGTTATGTGAGTTAGCTAGCTAGCTAGCTACCTAGCAGCTAAACCAATGTAAGCTAGCTATGCATAACACAATTTGATTGACAATTTGAGAGGCTAGCTATCTATAGCTAATATGGTCCCACCCTAAACATGGACGTTGCACTTTCCTCCCATCTTGCAGGCATTACAAATGCCTCCGCTCCTGTGCTAGCAGACTCAGAAAGAGCTGGTTCCCTGAGCCTGTGATCCTGCTGAACTCCACACTACCACTCTATTAGCAGAATAATATGTTATATGTGGATTAAAATAAACATTTTTTCAAAAAATAATACATCCATAGGGCTTTGCGAAGGCTGCAGAGTAAACGTATTGCTTTTCCATAAAAAATGATATTTTGTCTGAAATTATTACATTATGAAATTTTGACGGCCTGACAATGACACTCGTTGATATCATACCAGCCAATAGTATTACAGCGTTGGTACTGCACGCTGGGTTGCCAGGTACTATTCTAGCTTCACCACTGTGAGATTAGCAGTAGCCAGCAAACGTTAATACTTACATAAATTAGCAGCATTATAGATCTTGGTTAGCATCAAGTGTGTGTGTGACTATAAAACGGCAACTCTTCCGTCTACTTCTGCTCACTCTTTTCAGCTAAAAGTTTGGTAAATTGGCCGAGTTTCGTCGTCTTGCTTCTCGGCCTGAGCCCCAGGGAACCGTGCGATACGAATCTCAAAAGGTCAGGGACCGAAGAAGGAGCAAAAGTCGGATAGATATCGGGCCAGTCTTTGCTCGTTGGACGGAGTTTATGGAGTTTCATGGGATAAAGTCGCATGGTGACATGGCTACTTTTCTACTAGACCAGTACGCTAGCTAACTAGCTATGGTTATTTTTCTTGGAATCTGCATAGCCAGACCTAACGTTATCTCCACACTACAGCATCTAACATAACTTATTACATGGCACTCTGAAATACTTGATTGTGATTACTGATTAGTGCAATGTTATGTTCCTCTCGGAGTGAAGATCTTATCACAGTATGACTGAAACAGTGCATTCTCTGGCATTTTGGAAACCAATATGTTGTGTTGTTGCAGTTCTTATCTTTAGACACTAGATGGGGGAAATAATCCACATACTACATATTCTACCTTTAACAAACATGTTTTTTTGCACTATTCATATTTTGCAGATTGAGCCACCTACACATTTGAAATAATGTTATGTTCAGAGGAGGCTCATCCATTGAGGTACAGGAGGATTGTCCTCCTCAGTTTTGGAGAGAAGAGAGGGATTAAAATGTAAATATTAATATATATATAATATATATTTGTTAATAATTAATATTTAATATTATCTCAGTTTTGTTTATAAATCAGGTTTGCCCTATGGATAAAACCCATTTTTTAAATTCTAAAGTGACATCTACAAAAAGTGCAGCTGACGGACCCATACATATGTCATAGAAGGGAGGACATTTTTTCCTTGCTAATTTGTTATTGGCCAAAACACTGAAAATGATGCGCATCGGAGGACTGTCCTCCAGGCCTGTCTGAACAGGATTGAGATATTGACATTCTGTTGGTCCAATCACATTCCAGATTTACCACAATGAGTGTGATGAGTGGTGGTGAAGACATATCGTTAATTTGCCAAAAATGTACCGACGGTGCTAAATGCGACTTATGTAAAAAGTTAGTTGTGTCCAAAGGGGGTAACATCACCAACCTCGTGAAACACTTAGAAGTTTCACCTTTGGTAAATGTGAAGCAGCGTGTTTGACTGCTTTAGCGAAGCAGCTAATGCTAACGCTGTTGGCTCTGATAGCAATGCTGCAGTAGAAGATGAGCCAGGCTAAAGACTCAGGTAACACTCATTATCGTTATTATAAATAAGTCTGTACAGAGTTCCCTCCCCCCAACAGGACCTCCTGCTCCTCCTGAAAGATCCCCCCAAAAATGAATGCCAACAATCGGAGACTTTTAGCTAGATCGCTATGGTTTTTGGCATAAGTCAATGGTGTTTACACAGTGACAATTTGCATCGTAATTAGCGGACATTTTCTGACAGAGTGAGAGATGTTGAAATGAAAATATTTTCGGTTGCTGTAGCTAGCTGCATAAATAATGTAACCACAGTTTAGTCTATGTCTTCTGATGTTATTAACTGTTACTGTTAACAGTTACTGTTAACTGTTACTGTAGGGAGATGACCACAGCCCTTAACCCCAGTTACCACCCCCCTTCCAGAGGCACATTATCAGACACCCTCATACCAGCTTGGCATGCAGTTGAAAAGAGAAACATCATAGGTGAGCTTGCCAATGTGTTAAAGTAGCCATAACCAGAAATTGCTGGACAAGTATCACACAGGATCAATATATTACAGTAACAGTCCACTATGTAAATAAAGAGACAGAAACATCAACCCAGGCAGTGTAACATTTGTATGTTGTAACTATTCACTGTCCATCACCGGACACATTAAGATATAGAATCCCTAATGCTGTAAAACCTACTTTTCCTGCACTTATCAGTAAATAATATATTTTTGCACTTCTGGTTAGATGCTAACTTTCATTAGCTTGTACCCATACCCTGCACATAATGTTGTTCAAGTTGGACTTTCCAATTTCTTGATTACTCTTTTGAACTTCAAAAGCTTAAGTTCTTTGATACATTCAAACGAGAGGAATCAAAAGGGCATAGAGACACATTCAAATGGTCCAATAATCATCATTGTTTCTTTTTGATCGTAAGAGGGTGAATGAAAAGTTGGATTTCTCTGACTTAATAATTACAAAGCCAATCATTCCTTTAATCCCAAACGTACAATTACATAACTGTTCTTTAGAAAGAAGAAAAAAAGGCACAAATTCAGTCCTGAAGTGTGTTAAAGTACCACAAATTATAGGGTGCTTTGTTGCAGCTAGATATGGCCTCAGGCAGCTCTACAGTAGTGCTCAGGTACTGAACCCGCCTTGGCAATGAAACACCTGATCAAAATACCTGTGGTTTACTTCTTCATCATCGCTGTAATTAGAGCTCTTGCATACGTAGCCCACACACTTGTCACACCACGTCCTAGGAATGACTTAACAACCAAGAACTTTCAAAGCTGAGTCACAACACATATTGATTGGTTTCTTCTTTCATATCGGTGCGCAAACAAGCTGAGTTGGTGTCCAAAAAACAGCACAATGAACAGGAAGAGAGAATAGCTGGCCTGCCCAGACCAAGCACCTCTGGGCCTTTGCTTGCATGTGCTGCACAATCTGGAGTGTGTGTGGGGTTAGTGTGGTATACAGGGTGTGTGTGTGTGTATGGTGAGACACACGCAGCGACTGTGTAATTGCTTGAGTGAGTGTGTGTGTGGCAGAATAAGACACACGTGTCTCCTCTCCCCACCCCCACAGCCCGTCTGTGTGAGGCAGGCGTATGCTTCCTCCCTCCAAGTCCCCCCCCCTCCCACATGGCGTAGTCCCCCCCCCCCCCCCTCCCACATGGCGTCTGACAGGAAGTGCTCTCACATGTCTGTGATCAGGCAAGGCTAGTGACAGCTGTGTCACCAGCCCTGTCACAGCTGCTGTTTGTCAGGTCACTGGGGCCGCACACACACACACGTACGCACACACACACACACATGCACAAACCCTCGCACCACTGCAGACAGGGTAGGTAGGGGGTCCCCCAAGAAGAGAGCAGCAGACTAAGTGTATAAGCATGTGCACTGTACACACACACACACACACACACACACACACACACACACACACACACACACATAAAAACTGATGATAAACCTTTCATCATCAGTTAACCTTGAAAGCTCTACCATCAGTTACTGTCTATGCATTTTGACATCTCACAGCACCTTGGGACCACGCTTTATCAGATGACTCATACAACCAAACACACACTCATATGAATAACACAACCAAACACACACTCATATGAATAACACAACCAAACACACACTCATATGAATAACACAACCAAACACACACTCATATGAATAACACGACCAAACACACACTCATATAAATAACACAACCAAACACACACTCATATGAATAACACAACTAAACACACACTCATATAAATAACACAACCAAACGCACACTCATATAAATAACACGACCAAACACACACTCATATGAATAACACAACCAAACACACACTCGTATGAATAACACAACCAAACACACACTCATATGAATAACACAACCAAACACACACTCATATGAATAACACAACCAAACACACACTCGTATGAATAACACAACCAAACACACACTCATATGAATAACACAACCAAACACACACTCATATAAATAACACAACCAAACACACACTCATATAAATAACACAACCAAACACACACTCATATGAATAACACAACCAAACACACACTCATATGAATAACACAACCAAACACACACTCATATGAATAACACAACCAAACACACACTCATATGAATAACACGACCAAACACACACTCATATAAATAACACAACCAAACACACACTCATATGAATAACACAACTAAACACACAGTCATATAAATAACACAACCAAACACACACTCATATGAATAACACAACCAAACACACACCCGTATCAATCCTTGCTCCATGACAGGGTTACGATGACAGGGTTACGATGACAGGGTTACGATGACAGGGTTATGATGACAGGGTTATGATGACAGGGTTATGTCAGCCATCGTAAGGGAAGGCCAGAGGTCCTGACCTCTCTTCACACACATCATGCCTGTGTCATGACAAGGTTACGAAGAGTCCGTAATGTGAGGTGTGACCCAATTCACTGTTACTACTGGAGACAGTAGGATCAAACTGTGAGGTACTGCATATCACTCTTAAAGCCCCACTATGTTGTTGATTTCATCTGAAAATATCACTCTTAAAGCCCCACTATGTTGTTGATTTCATCTGAAAATATCAGTTTCAGAGTCGATCTATTGGTGTGCTGGATTATCATAGCGAGAACAGCACCTCTTCTATTCCCTCAGAGGGGTCCGGCGGCCTGGATTTGCACTATGGAACTTTTGACCGCGAGCCGCGGTTTTCTCTCGCATGAACGTTCTGCTTTAGCTAACCTTTAGCTCTCCTCTTCGAATTTGCCGGCAGACTCCGTTTTCCTTAGCTTGTCAGTTTCATTATTCAACAAATGCATGTGAGAGGCGTAACAGGCGTCTCTCAGCGTTTTACGACAATGGTACTGCGGTTGTAATGGCTCTAGTGGCCTTTAGGGGCCGCTAAAGTGCACAAAACTGCACCGCTGCATAATGGGGCTTTAAGGGCAAATCACACGCAAACCACAGGAAGGAACATCCGGCGACACGCAAACGCCACAGTTGAGCACAAACAGGATGGAGGTCTGGTTGACCAGGCTGTCACGCTACAGCTTCTACAGCAGAGGTAATCAAGTACAGTTCTAAGAGGTCCAGTTTGACAAAATTACCTCAAGCCAGGGTCCGGTGGCATGCGTTTTTTATGCCCTCAACACATTTGTTTCTTGCATATTCCTATCAAATTATTGTATTTTCTGTATGTTACTGTGCAATATGCATGTGAAGTTAAAATATTGTTCACTTCAGTTGTATGGTCCCTTACATACATTTCAACAATATTTCAACCTGTTTATTGACACTTCACATTGAGGACGGATTTCACATTTAGGAGGGATTATAAATAAAAAGTACTGTAGGCTACTATAAACAAAGCAAAGTATCTTAAAATTATTTATTATTATATATTTATTATTAGAAAAAATCTTGAGTTTCCCTTTTGTGTTAACAATCTCAACACATTTTTAGAATTGAGCTGCTTTAACACATTTTTTCTGTCTACCTGTGGCATCCCACCCTCCCACTTTCCCTCTTTGTTTGTCGTTACGTTTCTGCGGTCATGCAGTGTCCAACTCCAACTAACGGTAGCAAGGAATCTCTCTGATAACAGTAACGTTAACGATAGCTAGGCTGTCACGTGTAGACTGGGTGACATCAGGCAATGAACATGCAGATTCGATTGGCTAGCGATGCTTGAGATAGTAAACAAATGCCGTGAAATACTACAAAGGCTGTGCAGGCTCAAACTTATTGCCTACACTCTGTCAAAAGGGAAAAATTCTCATTGATTTATTGGGTTATAGACGCGGTCCGGATTGGATGGCTTCTGGGTCCGGATCCGGACTGCGGTCCGCCTGTTGGTGATATAGGTTCTACAGTGCGACTAAGTGTGGAATTCTGGGGGCCAGGAAATAGCCATATCTATTCAACTGAACATTATATTCACATGTAATCCTCTGACACTCAAACAGTTTTATATTTGAATGGAATAGGCTGACAATTTGCTCAAAAACACAGAGATGTAGGATAGGTCTATCAATGCTAACAAGTGGTGATTTAAAGGGGTAGTGTGCTATTTTGGACATTTAGTCATATTTGTGGTCTATCTACTATGAACCTGAAACATAGAGACCATCATTTCACTGATCGTTCCAGTATTGAGCTAGCTGCAGTTTTTATGCAGGCTCTCACTGGGCTACAATGGAAGTCAATGGGACATACGTAAATGGGTTGCGAAACAATATTAAGTGGTTTTCCGAGACGGGAAGCAGCATGTAACCTTGCCAGTCTCAGTATGCTGTCCTGTGAAATTTATCGCAATCCGAATGTTTTTACATGTTAAGCATGGCCTGGACATGAGCATTCCCCTGGCACTTTCACTGTTTCTAGAGAGGACAATGTGCAAGCCATCCCAAACACCTAAACATATTTGGATTGCGATACATTTCCTAGGAGAGCATACTGAGACTGATAAGATTACACCCTGTGCCTCCCGTCTCAAAAAAGCACATTCATCATAGATTTTCAATGCATTGTATGCCCCATTGACTTGCATTGTAGCCCACTGAGAGCCTGCATTAAAACTTCAGCTAGCTATCTCTATGTTATATCTCTAGTCTCTATGTTTCAGGTTCATGGTAGACAGACAACAAATAGGGCTAAATGTCCAAAATAGCACACTATCGCTTTAAAGACAGTGCCATGTTTGGCGTATCCCTTTAAAAATCTAATTGTATTGATGTGGTTCTTTACTGAGTAGCTGGGCGGACGTCTAATACGTCGCTGCTTCCCCTCTTCATCATCATCATCATCATCTTCATCCGCTTATCCAGGGTCGGGTCGCGGAGGCAGCAGCTCCAGCAGGGGGCCCCAGACATCCCTTTCCCTAGCAGCATCAACCAGCTCTGCCTGGGGAATCTTTAGCCGCTCACAGGCCAGTGCGGAGATGTAGTCTTCCCCTCTTCAGCTCAGTTAAAGTCTCAGCATCCTCCACCCTCTTGAGTTCTCCTTGTTACTTCAGACATTCGATCCAGACGTGATGGCCCTCCATCGACGGCCAGGTCGTTATCCCCGTTGTGCTCAGGAAGCCCCGACTCAGTGAAGGTCGAGACGCAGCGGTGCGTTCCGCTCCTCAGGGACTAGACCTTCGCCATGCTCACCGAAGGCACAGAGATCTGGTTGAACCGCCAATCTTCCTCCCCTCTTCCTCCACTCCTCATTCTCTCCTCCAACCTTCACCCTGTCTCTTATCCCTCCCATTTCTCTCTTCCTCTCTTCCATTTCTCTCGCTTCCTCCCTCTGTCACTCTTGCCCCCCGACCCGCCCCCCCCCCCGAGACTATTTCTTTAATTCTCACTCTCACCTCTCTTGACCGCTCCCTGTGAGAAGCAAGGACACAGCGGTCTGATTGGACTGTGTGACAATGTTCCCCTGGCCTCCCTGCACCACACTGTCAAGGATTGTAATAAACGCTCAATGCCTTCCACTGATACATGGCTAATATCTACAAAAAGTCAACAAGGTCGTATTCATGAGTAACATAGATGACTGTGTGTGTGTGTGTGTGTGTGTGAGTGTGTGTGTGTGTGTGTCTGTGTGTGTGAGTGCGTGCGTGCGTGCGTGCGTGCGTGTGTGTGTATGTTTGAGCGGTATGTTGGGCGCTGATACTGACGTACAGCCAGGGGCACTGTCTCCACAGAGTGGCAGCTGGGTAATGAAGTTTCTGATGATTGATCTGCAGATAGGGAGGCTTTTGCCTAATATTAGATGGGGCCCACATCCTCATCTCCTTGCCTCTCAGGGTTTATTTTCAGGTGTGTTTCAGCAGTTAGTGACATTGAATCAGAGAGCCAGTGACAGCTCCCTCTTTTACCTTGTGGGCTTGTCTGGGCTTGTGTCTGTCAGTTTCAGGTGTAACGTTAGGCTTCTGAAGTTATATCGGGTATGCATCACAGAGCCCATCTTTGATGTGCATGTCAAAAATCCTACTGTTTTCTCCAACGTCAAATCCATCCACGGACTTAATGAATTTGATGAAATGAATAGGAACATGCCTTTCAGTCATTTCAGAGCCAGTGGGCGAGGCAATGCCAACGAGAACACTCGTACCCGACTGGGAAAGACACAAGGAGCCCTACCCTTGAGCTGCTCCTCCTCGGAGAGGGCGCGGATACTAAGAGCAGAAGAGCAGAAAGGCAGAAGAGCAGGGGGTAGGTGGGTACACCCCCCCCCCCCCCCATGCTCCTCCATGCCAATTCCACAAGCTTCACATTAGCAAATCAAATGGGGTTAGGAGGAAGGACAATCTCATCTGTCAGCCACCGGCCCACCTTGAGCCAGGACGGAGTTACCGGACTGCACGGGGAGGCCAGGAGCTACCGGACCGCACAGGGAGGCCAGGAGCTACCAGACCGCACGGGGAGGCCAGGAGTAACCAGACCACACGGGGAGGCCAGGAGTTACCAGACCGCACGGGGAGGCCAGGAGTTACCGGACCGCACGGGGAGGCCAGGAGTTACCAGACCGCACGGGGAGGCCAGGAGTTACCGGACCGCACGGGGAGGCCAGGAGTTACCAGACCGCACGGGGAGGCCAGGAGTTACCAGACCGCACGGGGAGGCCAGGAGTAACCAGACCACACGGGGAGGCCAGGAGTTACCAGACCGCACGGGGAGGCCAGGAGTTACCAGACCGCACGGGGAGGCCAGGAGTTACCAGACCGCACGGGGAGGCCAGGAGTTACCAGACCGCACGGGGAGGCCAGGAATTACCAGACCACACGGGGAGGCCAGGAGTTACCAGACCACACGGGGAGGCCAGGAGTTACCAGACCGCACGGGGAGGCCAGGAGTTACCAGACCGCACGGGGAGGCCAGGAGTTACCAGACCGCACGGGGAGGCCAGGAGTTACCAGACCGCACGGGGAGGCCAGGAGTTACCAGACCGCACGGGGAGGCCAGGAGCTACCAGACCGCACGGGGAGGCCAGGAATTACCAGACCGCACGGGGAGGCCAGGAGTTACCAGACCGCACGGGGAGGCCAGGAGTTACCAGACCGCACGGGGAGGCCAGGAGTTACCAGACCACACGGGGAGGCCAGGAGCTACCAGACCACACGGGGAGGCCAGGAGTTACCAGACCGCACGGGGAGGCCAGGAGCTACCAGACCGCACGGGGAGGCCAGGAGTTACCAGACCGCACGGGGAGGCCAGGAGTTACCAGACCGCACGGGGAGGCCAGGAGTTACCGGACCGCACGGGGAGGCCAGGAGTTACCAGACCGCACGGGGAGGCCAGGAGCTACCAGACCGCACAGGGAGGCCAGGAGTTACCGGACCGCACGGGGAGGCCAGGAGTTACCAGACCGCACGGGGAGGCCAGGAGCTACCAGACCGCACGGGGAGGCCAGGAGTTACCAGACCGCACGGGGAGGCCAGGAGTTACCAGACCGCACGGGGAGGCCTTCGTACCACAGACTCTCCTTCCCTCCCTCTGGCAGACGAACACCAGCCTGCCAGTGAGCATGGGTAAAGACACTATATTTCCCAAACATGACGACAGAGAGGGATTCTTCCTCAGCTGCGGTCTGTCACGCTTAAATGTGCAATATGTGCTCTGTGATTTCCTGTTCAATTTATTTATTTATTTTTTATTTTGCAAAAATGCAATCGACAAAATCCCCGCCCCTCCCTTCAGGCCTCCCTCCAAAGCCCCTCCTCCAAACTGGGGGAAAACAAATGATACTCGCTAGGCAGGCAGGTAGTTGGTAGGTAGGTAGGTTGACAGACAGGTAAGCCATCCAATCATTTCAAGCAACTCAAAATGATTGGAGACACTTATTACAGTCCTGCGAATTAAACAGATTACAGATTTATTTCATTTTAGTGTCAGAGAACTTTATTTACTGATGGCTGTCGGGACATAATGATAATTAAAATATATATTTAAAAATAATATTACTATAGAATGATAGAATTAAAACATATAACAAAAACTGCTTCTGAACCAAACTGCATACTGGCCCTTTAAAGGGCCAGTGTTCTACTTTGGACATTTAGCCCTATTTCTGATATCTAACATCAGTCTGAAACATAGAGACCATCATTTCATTGATCGCTCAAATATTGAGCTAGATTGATATTTACATCTGACTCAAATTTATTTACAGTGGAAGTGGGCAGGGCATGTTAATAAGCGCTGAAAAACTCAAGAAAATCTAGCAGGAAGCTCAGAGTGTAATCTTACCAGTCTCAGTATGCTGTCCTGTGGAATGTATCCCAATCCGTTGTGTTTAGTGTTGCTCCAGCCTCGTTTTCACCGCTCCCGCAGAGGGGTTCAGGGGAGGGGTGAAAACGCTCATTGAAAAATGCTCATTTCCAAGCCTTGCCGACCACAAAAACACAACAGATTGTGATACATTTCACAGTACAGCATACTGAGGCCTGTAAGATTACACACTGAGCTTCCTGAGAGTTTTTCTTGAGTATATCAGTGCGTATTAACATGCCCTGCCCACTTCCACTGTAAAGAAATTTGAGTCGAACGAAAATCTTCATCTAGCTCAATATTTGAGCGATCAATGAAATGATGGTCTCTATGTTTCAGATTGATGTTACACATATCAGAAATAGGGCTTAATGTTCAAAATAGCACACTACCCCTTTAAGCTGTGGAGAGTAACTGCATCCATAGCTCCTGAACGCTGCCTCGTGCTGCCCAAAAACAGCCAGCAGATGTTTCTGTTTTTGCAAGGTACTGTGTTATTCATTACAACAAAGCAGCAGCAAACTGAGGTGTAATCATCTAGAGGCGTTATATCAGGGGAGCCACATTCATTATTGAATGGCAAAACAAAAGAACCACGAGAGGAGGACGAGAGAAAAACACGAATCAGACAAAGTTCACTCAGTCTCCCTATGCCCTAGTTTTATTTACTGAGTGCTGTTTGAGGACCGTCAGGGACGGTCTCTTTCCTGTCAGGGTGATGCCCTTTCGTCCAGAAGACATGGCTGCTGTATACTTATGATAGTGGTGGCTGGCTAATTGGCAGGCCATTAAAAGCGATAATTGGCCAGCAGCAAGCCAGGGCGGGGGGGGGCGGTTTCAGTCGTAACTGTGACGGGGGCAGCCATCGTTCACGCTTCCATCAACCCTTAGCTCACACCTGCCGCAACCAGACTCCAATCAATCACCCTCCTATAATCCCATCAGGCTCCGCCAGTCACCGGGGATCACAGCAGATCACGCCGCTGTGAGCAGGGGACACGCACACATAGTTTGTGGACACATGACAGGACACGCATAGACAGATGCTGCATGGATGGATAAACATGCTGGGGTGGATAAAAGGACACACACACACATACACACACACAGAAACGTTGAACCATGAAAACATTGCTGAAGCATTTTAACGTTAGTGAAGCGTTAAGCAGCACAGACATGGCTTACCTGCATCAGGTCATATGATCAGCGCACAGCAGGGGGGCGACAGGAAAAACAACAGGACAGAGAACAAACAACAACAGTGAATATTTAATCATGGAGGGGAATGCAGACAGTATACATCAAGCAATAATTTATATATGGCCTGTATGAATTATTCATTTTTGTGGCATGAGAAGTGTGTGTTATTTACTGCTGCTATGCAAATCCGGCCAGAGAAAATGGAGCAGGGGGAGGAAGAGCTCCAGTAAGACGTTAGCCGTTGGATGACATGCAGCGTGTGGGAAACGACTGAGTCTAGACCAGCAGACACAGAAGCCAACGTTATTGTTCTCAGTCCGCTACACAGCCCTCAGAAAACAATGCTGAAAGAAAAATGGCATCTTGCACAGTGCTTTTTAAACGTGGCCAAGGGCTGTCTCCCACATAAACTACTTCTGAAGCGCTGTGTGTGTGTGTGTGTGTGTGTGTGTGTGTGTGTGTGTGTGTGTGTCTGTGTGTGTGTGTCTGTGTGTGTGTGTGTGTGTGTGTGTGTGTGTACAACTGTTTGTTAAGAGCGGGTCCAACTGTTTATTCCATCAGAATAGCGGTAGCCATAATAATAAGGAGATAGAGAGACAAGATGGGCTTGGGTTGAAACAATATAACTCCATATCCAGTGTCTCCATCAATCCCTCTCTCCATCCTCCTTCCATTACCTCCTCTCCTCTTTTTAATCCCTCTCTCTATCCTCCTTCTCTTACCTCATCTCTTTCCATTCTCTTTTCTCTCTCTCTGTCTCCATCTAAACCACACTATCTATCTCCATTCCCTCTCATCATCTCTCCCTTTCTCACCCTTCCTCCCTCTTTTACCCTCTCTCTCTCTTCCATTCTCCCTTTCTCTCCATCACTCACACCCATTTCACTAATTTTCCTCCCTCTCTCCCTCTGTTAAAAGTGTGACATGAAGGTTGGATTTACGGGCGCTTGTTGTCAGCTGTGTCATTGGCTGTCATTCACATTGTGGTCATTCATACACACACACTCTTTTGCAAGCACACACTCTAATGAACCTTCAGAGAGCATATATGCAACGCTACCCAACTAAATCCAGCTGAGCCCTTCCACAAACCAATCATGTTCATTTGGGCAAGAACAGGCGATCACTTTTCTATTGAGCAGCACAGTCTGTCCAGCAGCTGTCCAGGCTCACTTTATCTAGTTAGAGATCACCACCCCCCCCCCCCCCCCCCCCCCCCCCCCCCCCACTCTCCTCTGACCCCCCTACCCCCCCCCCCCCCCCCCACCCCCCACTCTCCTCTGACCCCCCCCACGGACACGAGCGGCCAGCCTGGCAGAGACCGCTAATTGGCAGCTGCGAAACTCTCAAGTGCCACAGCGTCCCCCTCCAGAGCGCCGGCTCCCAATCTCCTCCTGCACTTCGCTGCTGTTTGTACTCCGGCTTCCTGTTCTGATCACAGGAGAACATCCTCTGCTTGGCTCCAGACAGACAGGCGGGCGGGCGGGCGGGTGGGTGGGCAGACAGACAGACAGACAGACAGACAGACAGACAGACAGACAGACAGACAGACAGACAGACAGACAGACAGACAGGCGGGCAGACAGACAGACAGACAGACAGACAGACAGGCGGGCGGGCGGGTGGGTGGGTGGGTGGGCAGACAGACAGACAGACAGGCGGGCAGGCAGACAGACAGACAGACAGACAGGCGGGCAGACAGACAGACAGGCAAGCGGGCAGACAGGCGGGCAGACAGACAGACAGACAGACAGACAGGCGAGCGGGCAGACAGGCGGGCAGACAGACAGACAGACAGACAGGCAAGCGGGCAGACAGGCGGGCAGACAGACAGACAGACAGACAGGCGAGCGGGCAGACAGGCGGGCAGACAGACAGACAGACAGACAGACAGGCGAGCGGGCAGACAGGCGGGTGGGCAGACAGTCAGACAGACAGACAGGCGGATGGGCGGGCAGACAGACAGACAGGCGGGCTGACTTGTCTGTGAGCGCTGATGTACTAATCAGTGGGGAGGGCCCGCTGACGGCAGACAAGTCAGGCTACAGTCAGGCTACAGTCAGGCTAACAGTCGGGCTACAGTTGGGCTACAGTCGGGCTACAGTCAGGCTACAGTCAGGCTACAGTTGGGCTACAGTCGGGCTACAGTCAGGCTACAGTCAGGCTACAGTCAGGCTCGTCAGCAGAGCAGAACCAGGCTTGTCAGTACCGGAGCCGGGGAGACGCAGGGGGGAGGAGCTCTGAGCACAGCGCTGCTGCCACAGGCGGTCATGAGGGAAGCAGGT
>NC_140248.1:1582500-1761000 GCF_949987555.1 Borostomias antarcticus | reverse complement strand
CCACAGAGTTCAGAGCTTGAGGTGTTCAGTAGCTCTTTTAGTGCTTGTTATAAATGTTGGCCTATGTCCTCCTATGATTCTCATATTCTCAAGGTTAGTATCGGTGTTAGGTGCATTGTAGGTACAATTATCATTATCATTAGTTATATTCAGATATAGTCATTATATTCATTATCTAACAGATCAGATTACTCTTAGGTTGTGTTATTATTGGTCATACAATCGGTGGGTAAAAAGACAACCAAGAAAACCGAGTCTACCAAATACATTTTGTGCCAAAATTCTGTACCGGTGCAGGTATATTTTGAGCGACACAGAGATGCTTTGCACACGCATACGCTTGATTTTGAAGAGAAATGTGTCACAAATTGTGGCACAAAAATAACAACCATGAACACCAGAAATAACCAACCAGTACTGTGCTTGTCAGCATGCAGGTTTACTGTTCTCTACCTGAAAGAATTCAGCTTATTCAAAACTCTGCAGCTAATATATTAACCAGAACCAAGAGGCGAGAGCACATTAGTCCCGTCAGAGCTGCTCTGCACTGGTTTCCAGTAACATTAAGAGTTGATTTGAAGGTCCTCCTCCTTATACACAAAGCCCTTAATGGGTGAGGAGCAAGCTACATTGCTAACTCCCTCGTCAACTATGTGCCTTCAAGAACACTGGGATCACCCACTGCTGGTTTACTAGAAGTTCCCAGCAACAGTCGGAAGAAGATTGGGAGTGCAGAACTTTGTCAATTATGTCCCAACGCTATTGAACACAACACAATACCTTTAGATATCAGGGAAGCCAGTTCGCTAAATACTTTTAAAAGAAAGCTTAAAATGTATCTCTTCTCTTTAGCTTTTAACTATCTCCTTCTGTTGGGAGCTGGGATTGAACCGGCAGCTCTACCTCCCCAGCTATGTGCCGCCCTGTTAAGGGGAGCATTATGGGCGCACAGTATATAGTACACTAGTCAACAGTATATAGTACACTAGTCAACAGTATATAGTACACTAGTCAACAGTATAGTACACTAGTCAACAGTATATAGTACACTAGTCAACAGTATAGTACACTAGTCAACAGTATAATACACTAGTCAACAGTATATAGTACACTAGTCAACAGTATATAGTACACTAGTCAACAGTTTATAGTACACTAGTCAACAGTATAATACACTAGTCAACAGTATAGTACACTAGGCAACAGTATATAGTACACTAGTAAACTGTATAGTACACTAGTCAACAGTGTAATACACTAGTCAACAGTATAGTACACTAGTCAACAGTATATAGTACACTAGTCAACAGTATAGTACACTAGTCAACAGTATATAATACACTAGTCAACAGTATAATACACTAGTCAACAGTATAGTACACTAGTCAACTGTATAGTACACTAGTCAACAGTTTATAGTACACTAGTCAACAGTATAGTACACTAGTCAACAGTATAGTACACTAGGCAACAGTATATAGTACACTAGTCAACTGTATAGTACACAAGGCAACAGTATATAGTATACTAGTCAACAGTATAATACACTAGTCAACAGTATAATACACTAGTCAACAGTATAGTACACTAGGCAACAGTATATAGTACACTAGTCAACTGTATAGTACACTAGTCAACAGTATATAGTATACTAGTCAACAGTATAATACACTAGTCAACAGTATAGTACACTAGTCAACAGTATATAGTACACTAGTCAACAGTTTATAGTACACTAGTCAACAGTATAGTACACTAGTCAACAGTATATAACACACTAGTCAACAGTATAGTACACTAGGCAACAGTATATAGTACACTAGTCAACTGTATAGTACACTAGTCAACAGTATATAGTATACTAGTCAACAGTATAATACACTAGTCAACAGTATAGTACACTAGTCAACAGTATATAGTACACTAGTCAACAGTTTATAGTACACTAGTCAACAGTATAGTACACTAGTCAACAGTATATAATACACTAGTCAACAGTATAGTACACTAGTCAACAGTATATCGTACACTAGTCAACAGTATATAGTATACTAGTCAACAGTATAATACACTAGTCAACAGTATAATACACTAGTCAACAGTATAGTACACTAGGCAACAGTATATAGTACACTAGTCAACTGTATAGTACACTAGTCAACAGTATATAGTATACTAGTCAACAGTATAATACACTAGTCAACAGTATAGTACACTAGTCAACAGTATATAGTACACTAGTCAACAGTATAGTACACTAGTCAACAGTATATAATACACTAGTCAACAGTATAGTACACTAGTCAACAGTATATCGTACACTAGTCAACAGTATATAGTATACTAGTCAACAGTATAATACACTAGTCAACAGTATAATACACTAGTCAACAGTATACAGTACACTAGTCAACAGTATATAGTATACTAGTCAACAGTATAATACACTAGTCAACAGTATAGTACACTAGTCAACAGTATATAGTATACTAGTCAACAGTATAATACACTAGTCAACAGTATAGTACACAAGTCAACAGTATATAGCACACTAGTCAACAGTATAATGCACTAGTCAACAGCATATAGTACACTAGTCAACAGTATATAGTATACTTGTCAACAGTATAATACACTAGTCAACAGTATAGTACACTAGTCAACAGTATAATACACTAGTCAACAGTATAATACACTAGTCAACAGTATAGTACACTAGTCAACAGTATATAGTACACTAGTCAACAGTATATAGTATACTAGTCAACAGTATAATACACTAGTCAACAGTATAATACACTAGTCAACAGTATAGTACACTAGTCAACAGTATATCGTACACTAGTCAACAGTATATAGTACACTAGTCAACAGTATAGTACACTAGTCAACATTATATAGTACACTAGTCAACAGTATAATACACTAGTCAACAGTATAATACACTAGTCAACAGTATATAGTACACTAGTCAACAGTATATAGTATACTAGTCAACAGTATAATACACTAGTCAACAGTATAATACACTAGTCAACAGTATAGTACACTAGTCCACAGTATATAGTACACTAGTCAACAGTATAGTACACTAGTCAACAGTATAGTACACTAGTTAACAGTATATAGTACACTAGTCAACAGTATAATACACTAGTCAACAGTATAGTACACAAGTCAACAGTATATAGTACACTAGTCAACATTATAATACACTAGTCAACAGTATATAGTACACTAGTCAACAGTATAGTACACTAGTCAACAGTATAATACACTAGTCAACAGTATATTGTACACTAGTCAACAGTATATAGTACACTAGTCAACATTATATAGTATACTAGTCAACAGTATAGTACACTAGTCAACAGTATAATACACTAGTCAACAGTATAATACACTACTCAACAGTATATAGTATACTAGTCAACAGTATATAGTACACTAGTCAACAGTATAGTACACTAGTCAACAGTATAATACACTAGTTAACAGTATATAGCACACTAGTCAACAGTATAGTACACTAGTCAACAGTATATAGTATACTAGTCAACAGTATATAGTATACTAGTCAACAGTATATAGTACACTAGTCAACAGTATAGTACACTAGTCAACAGTATACAGTACTAGTATTAGTCATAGTCAAATGACATGGCGGATACACAAGTCATCACCACTGTAATTTTTAACAGAGCCTTTCACTTGAGAATCCCTTCTTTTTAACACTAGAATAATATGATATTATCTGAAACTGCTAGGGCACACACTCTTGTGCGTCAAGTCTTTCAGCGTCAAGTCCTATTGTCCTGTCATAATTACTGATGGCCCATCAATTTCCATCTTAATTACACCCCACAAGCCATAGCATGTCATTTATCAAGTAGGCTACTTGCTGTCCGTGCCCGTGGCAACCCAAAACCTTATACCAAACTGGTCAGGTTTGCTTGCAGTGTAGACTATTTTGTGAATGGGAATCGACTTTTCCTAGAAAATAAGCAACAGGTATGTTCTGGCAGGTTATTCAAAACCATTCAAAATGTCCGAAAGCAGGCTTGCACACACGTGTTTGTCAACAGGCTGTTCTCAAAGCTAATTGGGCCACTGTGTAAATGGCTGGGCTGGACGAGTCAGCCGGGACATCCCACCTCTGAGGAGCGCCCCGGGTACCAGCGGACCCCCTCTGAGGAGCGCCCCGGGTACCAGCGGACCCCCTCTGAGGAGCGCCCGGGTACCAGCGGACCCCCTCTGAGGAGCGCCCCGGGTACCAGCGGACCCCCTCTGAGGAGCGCCCGGGTACCAGCGGACCCCCTCTGAGGAGCGCCCCGGGTACCAGCGGACCCCCTCTGAGGAGCGCCCGGGTACCAGCGGACCCCCTCTGAGGAGCGCCCCGGGTACCAGCGGACCCCCTCTGAGGAGCGCCCCGGGTACCAGCGGACCCCCTCTGAGGAGCGCCCCGGGTACCAGCGGACCCCCTCTGAGGTGCGCAGGGGGTACCAGCGGACCCCCTCTGAGGAGCGCCCCGGGTACCAGCGGACCCCCTCTGAGGAGCGCAGGGGGTACCAGCGGACCCCCTCTGAGGAGCGCAGGGGGTACCAGCGGACCCCCTCTGAGGAGCGCCCCGGGTACCAGCGGACCCCCTCTGAGGAGCGCCCGGGTACCAGCGGACCCCCTCTGAGGAGCGCAGGGGGTACCAGCGGACCCCCTCTGAGGAGCGCAGGGGGTACCAGCGGACCCCCTCTGAGGAGCGCCCGGGTACCAGCGGACCCCCTCTGAGGAGCGCCCGGGTACCAGCGGACCCCCTCTGAGGAGCGCCCCGGGTACCAGCGGACCCCCTCTGAGGAGCGCCCCGGGTACCAGCGGACCCCCTCTGAGGAGCGCCCCGGGTACCAGCGGACCCCCTCTGAGGTGCGCAGGGGGTACCAGCGGACCCCCTCTGAGGAGCGCCCCGGGTACCAGCGGACCCCCTCTGAGGAGCGCAGGGGGTACCAGCGGACCCCCTCTGAGGAGCGCAGGGGGTACCAGCGGACCCCCTCTGAGGAGCGCCCCGGGTACCAGCGGACCCCCTCTGAGGAGCGCCCGGGTACCAGCGGACCCCCTCTGAGGAGCGCAGGGGGTACCAGCGGACCCCCTCTGAGGAGCGCCCGGGTACCAGCGGACCCCCTCTGAGGAGCGCAGGGGGTACGGCTCACGCAGGTCAGGCTCCTCCCAGTGTCACGTTCCTCTTGCTGTGTACAAGGTCAATACCAGATACATTATCAGGTTATTTATCAAATTTATGAATTGACTTGAGTGTTAAAGAAGAAGAGGAGCGTCTGCGGCTGGGGTCACATGATTCCCTGTCAGCGGCGGATGTGCCTCTTCCAGAGGGCGGCCATGTTGTCTGCAGCCAGGTACTCTTTGGAGATATGGGGAGGGTTTGAGCTTCAAAATAAAATAAACCAGGCGTCTAACTCTTTTTCGAACATAGTGCAGATATTTAGGAAAAGTCAGGGCAGGGGGGAAATGGCGAATAGACATTGACGCCTGAATAATTTAATATGATTAGATGCTTCTGTAACACACTTGGGATTTCGATCAACACGTTCAGATGTGTTACATTCTGATTAAACACACCACTATGAGACATGAATATTCATCAATACTTGGATAAATAAAATAAAAAGACCGAATGGAGGTAATGCGTGATGATTGATGAGAAAAAAAAAACGGGTTACAAATAAACATGTGTTACCCCCCTCCAAAATACTCAATACTAAACAGGCACAAAATTCAACCAAACTAGATCAAACCCCACCTATTATTACAAGCAATAATACTTTACAGATCATCTCCCGGTCATACATGCAGCCCATCAGAGCTCAACACCACATGCTATGCACTCTGAAGCCAAGACAAGTCAACAAAGATTGGCTGCTACTCCCCAAACATCCTCTCCCTCTCTCTCTCTCTCTCTCTCTCTCTCTCTCTCGTTCTCCTGGCTTACTAGTGCTTAAGAGCTGCCAAACCAAGTGTGATATTAGTATCATCAGCCTCTCCATTTGGAAATGTAATTCGACTTGGGAAATTTCAATCTCAGTTGCCTTCTCTCCATGCAGCGGCTGTGTCCGTCTTGTGGGACAGAATCTTGATAAGCGAACCGCTAGCAGTCTGGCACGGGTTCACCTGACTCTCCAAGTATCCGGGGACAAAGACTGTGATACACAGTTGAAAAAAGAAGAAACCACTCAGGTCAGGATGCAAAACGGGTTTAGTGGACCTATGTTCCAACCAGTAGAACTGTTTTAGCTATATGATTATTTTGTATGTGTGCCTTTTGAGTAGGCTCTAATTAGACCAGATTCTGAGGTCACGTTGATTAGCACCAGGTGTTATCTGTCACCCTTGGGTGTGAATAAGGTCTTCCATTGTTGTTTCAAGACTGTGGCAGCGGCCGAAATGTTGTCCACTAAACTCTTTGGCATCTAGACCTGAGTGTGCGATTTCTTCTGTTTTCTATATCAGTATATTTCCTGCTACTAGCACCTCTCTGAATATTCCTGCTGTGCCTTTTCTTCTCTTTGTTAAACAAGACAGGTTCAGCGGCAGTTTTAAGAGAATTGTTTTTGGTGAACACTCTGTTTGACCCTGCTGCATTTGTATGTATGTGCATGTGTTAGCCATCACATTCAAAAAAAAAAATGCTGGATGTAGCGGTTTCAATTCACTTAAATGTTTTGGTCACTGGTCAGATGCTCTTACCGGTGTGCTCTTCGTATATCTCAGCAAAGCTTCGCTGGCATCTGAGGTTAACCCATTTCTTACCCAACTGTATTACTTCCAGTATCAGTATTCTTGAAACTGCTGGCTTATCACCACAGCCAAAACTAGATCTTAATAATTTGTCTCTCTGGTGCGAGACAGTCAACACAGACACAAAGTCTGGGGACATCAAAAGAGAGACATCTTAGGGCCGAGACCGTATGAGGCAGCATCCCACAAGGCCTCCGTAAAACAACAGAAAATAAATCAAATGAAATGAGCTGGAAGCCCTTTGGGCCCATATGCTGAATTATGCAGAGAACACAGGAGCAGGGATGAGGCGCGGCAGACAGACACAGGATGGAGGGAGGGAGGAGAGACAGGATGGAGGAGAGACAGGATGGAGGAGAGACAGGAGGGAGGAGAGACAGGATGGAGGGAGGAGGGAGGAGAGCCAGGATGGAGGGAGGAGAGACAGGATGGAGGAGAGACAGGATGGAGGGAGGAGGGAGGAGAGCCAGGATGGAGGGAGGAGAGCCAGGATGGAGGAGAGACAGGATGGAGGGAGGAGGGAGGAGAGACAGGATGGAGGGAGGGAGGAGGAGAGCCAGGATGGAGGGAGGGAGGAGGAGAGACAGGATGGAGGGAGGAGGGAGGAGAGACAGGATGGAGGGAGGGAGGAGGAGAGCCAGGATGGAGGGAGGGAGGAGGAGAGACAGGATGGAGGGAGGAGGGAGGAGAGACAGGATGGAGGGAGGAGGGAGGAGAGACAGGATGGAGGGAGGAGGGAGGAGAGCCAGGATGGAGGGAGGAGGGAGGAGAGACAGGATGGAGGGAGGAGGGAGGAGAGACAGGATGGAGGGAGGGAGGAGGAGAGCCAGGATGGAGGGAGGGAGGAGGAGAGCCAGGATGGAGGGAGGGAGGAGGAGAGACAGGATGGAGGGAGGAGGGAGGAGAGCCAGGATGGAGGGAGGAGGGAGGAGAGACAGGATGGAGGGAGGGAGGAGGAGAGCCAGGATGGAGGGAGGGAGGAGGAGAGACAGGATGGAGGGAGGAGGGAGGAGAGACAGGATGGAGGGAGGGAGGAGGAGAGCCAGGATGGAGGGAGGGAGGAGGAGAGACAGGATGGAGGGAGGAGGGAGGAGAGACAGGATGGAGGGAGGAGGGAGGAGAGACAGGATGGAGGGAGGGAGGAGGAGAGCCAGGATGGAGGGAGGGAGGAGGAGAGACAGGATGGAGGGAGGAGGGAGGAGAGACAGGATGGAGGGAGGAGGGAGGAGAGACAGGATGGAGGGAGGAGAGCCTAATGGCTGGAGCTAGTGGATTGAGTTTCAAGAGTGTAATGCCGGCTATCAATTCTGCCCTGGTAATCAATACCAGATTGGACCTCCGTGTTGCCACTTTCACCTAATGGAGGTTTTCCCCCCGTTGCATATGATATGGTGAGAAAGACGCGTGCGCACGCACGCTCATGAGTTACAGAACGCCCGGAGCATCGCTGCAGACCGTCGGGACACTCGGGTTCCACCGGTTCCATCAGTATTATTCCCCCATTGGTAGTTGTGTTCCTCCAGACCCCTGCTGTCATGCAGCGTGTTCTAGCATGTTCTAGCGTTCTAGCGTTGTGACGGAGGCATCCTGTCATTACAGTTGTAAGCATGAAACTTTCAGAACTTCAGATGAGTCCAGATTACAAAAACGTTCACACTGTATGAATCCATCAGACAAAGTTTTAAAATGTAAAAAAAGCTACAATACTGTAAAGCAAGACGGAGGGTAGATTACTGTAGATCTTGGTCTCGCGATGCCAAACATTGGAGATCTCTGCCACCAAAAGTCTGGAGACATCTCCAGTGAAAATCTTGGCTAGAACAGCACCGAGGACCGACACTACCAATCAGAACCACTCCATACCTCTCTAGTAGGGTGAAAGAACCGCCTTACCGGGAAAGATGTCCTCCAAACAAACTGAAGTGGGGAATCAAAACAAAACATTCACTGCCCCATTAGGAAGGAGTGCCCCGAAGACACTCTAGCTGAATGCAGCTTTAGAGACTTGTGATCCTACTGCAGATCCACTACATCAAGTCCTCAAAAATAGACTAGTGACCTATTGAGCTGAAGGGCCCATGGTCCCTGGCCCTCTAATGGCCCCCATGCAGTATTCAGAGACGCCCAGGAGAAGCCCAGAGGTGGAGGGGGGCTCACGAGTAAACACTTTGCAGGTAATGGCATCATCGGGACTGAAGGGCTGTATCATTCCCTTTCAGCAAACATTGGTGCAGTGTTTGATGGCGGATATTGCTGCATAAAGCTGTCATGTTAATGATGAAGTCTCAGCTCCCTGATGGAACATGACAACTCTGAGACAGACAGTGGAGAGAGGAGAAGAGAGCCGTTGCTCAGGGAACCACCTGGCGTGGGCGATTCTCTGTTCTTATCAAGCTACAGAGCGTTTCAGTCTCTGGGGAAAGGGGATGTCACTGGCTTTTCATGCTCCCAACAAATATAGAGGTATAGGCTGTTGCATCATGTTTCCATGGTGTGTTTTTGTTGTAATGGCTGCTAAGACCTTGTGTTTCAATCCTTGTTTTCCTGTTGACTGGTTATCCACCACAGTATGTTGTTGTTGTGCTTGGGACTTGCAGTGTCACTAGTGGTCTTACCTTACGCACTTTTATGGAAATAAATAAATGAAAAGAACAAATGTCGTTTTGATGAACCTAAAATGACATACATGCAATCTCCCCTTCGCTTGGGCTCTTAGTTCGCATGATAAGACCCAGGCTCTCTCAAGAGACAGTGCTGCGTCAAGATGATGCTTCCCGCGTTGGTGTTCCCCGCTGTCCTGTCAGAATACAGAGTGGTACCTGAATACGGACGTGGGCTCGGTACACACCGCTCTCGCTCACAGACACATGCTTTTATCACAGGGAACATTTTTAAACGCAGCCTGCAAGACACACATCACTGCCTCATGCTGTCCTGTTCTCAAACAAGATGAGGACTTCTGTGCACTCCCTACAAATCCCCCCGAATTCAGATTTCAGAACGTCTAATGATCAACTAAGCCGGTGAAGGACGAATCAATTCTTACCGTCAATCAATTTGGTGACCCCAACAGGATATACACATTTATAAATGGGAAAGGGTATCCTCACACTGGATTATAGCTCCCAACATTTTATTTAAGCAACGTGACAATGAGACGTTTTGCCTGTAAAATACCCTGTGGGGTGAAAAAGCTTAAATAAAGTGTTGGGAGCTATAATCCTAGTATCCTATAGTGTCTAGATGTCCTTTTCCATTTATAGATTCACATGTTTTATCCTGCACCTGGCCTAAAGTACAAGTTGGATGTGAACACAGCCACTTCACTTTGCTAGGATATACACATTTCTCACAGCATCTTAAATAAGCCTCGAAATATAACAATAAGATTCTCTGAGGATGATAATAAATCGAATGTTCATGTTGAATACGAGCAAATCAAGAAAAACCTTTGGAAACCAACTTGGCCATTCCACTTCCACCAGCGTGATCCCTGAGAGGATCCTAAGCCTTCAGCGCCGTCACAGGCCCGGGCTAATGATGCTACTCAATCTGGAGGGTTCTAGTTTGTGACATGAAACGGTTAGGAGTGGAGGGGTGTGATTAGCCTTTCTAATCTAATCTGACAGGGTCCCTGGTGAGGAGCCCGTCACAGAGCTGGAGCTGATGACCCCCATGAAAAAGCTCTTCATTTCTCACTGGTGACTCATGCCTGAACGCTGAGGCAGCTGTGCATTATGTGTGTGTGTGTGTGTGTGTGTGTGTGTGTGTGTGTGTATTTGTGTTGGTTAGGCCCTGAGCTTTGTGATGCTCAAACCCTGAGAATAAAGCAGGCGATGCAACAATTCTCCCTCTTTTCAGGACTCCAGCGCCCCCCCCCCCCCCCCCCCCCCCCCCCCCCTTTGAAGGAAAAGCATCTTGAATTTCTGCTGTAATCAACTCAGACTAAGAGGAACAACATTGACAACCCCCATCAACAGGCTGAAACTGGACCGGTTTCATTATCCAGTTCAGAACGTCAGAGTTGAGCCAGAGATAGTTTAGTAGGTGGGGGCTGTGAAAACTGAATGTGTCTCATTGTTCCACACCATGTTACCACAGAGTACGCAGTTACGCTCCAGTCCTGAAATCCAGACTCTGGACGTATGCAAATCATTTGAAAACTGACAGAATGAGAGTCGTCAACGGCATTTGGAATGACTATGAAGCATGTTACCATAGTAACTAGAGGGAGCAGGCCTCTGATACACACTGATACACACTGATCACACACACACTGATCACACACTGATCACACACTGATCACACACACACTGATCACACACTGATCACACACACACTGATCACACACTGATCACACACACACTGATACACACACTGATCACACACTGATCACACACTGATCACACACTGACCCACACACTGATACACACTGATACACACACTGATCACACACTGACCCACACACTGACCCACACACTGACCCACACACTGACCCACACACACTGACCCACACACACTGATCACACACACTGACCCACACACTGACCCACACACACTGACCCACACACACTGATCACACACTGATCACACACTGATACACACACTGATCACACACTGATCACACACTGATCACACACACTGATACACACACTGATCACACACACTGACACACACACACTGACACACACACACTGACACACACACACTGACACACACACTGATCACACACTGATCACACACACTGATCACACACACTGATCACACACACTGATCACACACTGATCACACACACTGATCACACACACTGATCACACACACTGACCCACACACACTGACACACACACACTGATCACACACTCTGACCCACACACACTGATCACACACACTGATCACACACTGATCACACACACTGATCACACACACTGACCCACACACACTGATCACACACTGACCCACACACACTGATCACACACACTGATCACACACACACTGATCACACACACTGATCACACACACTGATCACACACACACTGATCACACACACTGATCACACACACTGACCCACACACACTGATCACACACTGACCCACACACACTGATCACACACACTGATCACACACACACTGACCACACACACTGATCACACACACTGACCCACACACACTGATCACACACACTGAACACACACACTGATCACACACACACTGATCACACACACTGATCACACACACTGATCACACACACTGACCCACACACACTGATCACACACACACTGATCACACACACTGATCACACACACTGATCACACACACTGAACACACACACTGATCACACACACACTGATCACACACACTGAACACACACACTGATCACACACACACTGATCACACACACTGATCACACACTGATCACACACACTGATCACACACTGACCCACACACACTGATCACACACACTGACCCACACACACTGATCACACACACTGATCACACACACTGATCACACACACTGACCCACACACACTGATCACACACACTGATCACACACACTGATCACACACACTGACCCACACACACTGATCCACACACACACTGATCACACACACTGACCCACACACACTGATCACACACACTGACCCACACACACTGACCCACACACACTGACCCACACACACTGATCACACACACTGATCACACACACTGATCACACACACTGATCACACACACACACTGATCACACACACTGATCACACAAACTGATCACACACACACACTGATCACACACACTGATCACACACACTGATCACACACACTGATCACACACACTGACCCACACACACTGATCACACACACTGACCCACACACACTGATCACACACACTGACCCACACACACTGACCCACACACACTGACCCACACACACTGATCACACACACTGATCACACACACTGATCACACACACTGATCACACACACTGATCACACACACACACTGATCACACACACTGATCACACAAACTGATCACACACACACACTGATCACACACACTGATCACACACACTGATCACACACACTGATCACACACACTGACCCACACACACTGATCACACACACTGACCCACACACACTGATCACACACACTGACCCACACACACTGACCCACACACACTGACCCACACACACTGATCACACACACTGATCACACACTGATCACACACACACTGATCACACACACTGACCCACACACACTGATCACACACACTGATCACACACACTGATCCCACACACACTGATCACACACACTGATCACACACTGATACACACTGATCACACACACTGATCACACACACTGATCACACACACTGATCCCACACACACTGATCACACACACTGATCACACACACTGATCACACACACTGATCCCACACACACTGATCACACACACACTGATCACACACACTGATCACACACACTGATCCACACACACTGATCACACACACTGATCACACACACTGATCCACACACACTGATCACACACACTGATCCCACACACACTGATCACACACACTGATCACACACTGATCACACACACACTGATCACACACACTGACCCACACACACTGATCACACACACTGACCCACACACACTGACCCACACACACTGACCCACACACACTGATCACACACACTGATCACACACACACTGATCCACACACACTGATCACACACACTGACCCACACACTGACCCACACACTGATCACACACACTGATCACACACACTGATCACACACACTGATCCACACACACTGACCCACACACACTGATCACACACACTGATCACACACTCTGACCCACACACACTGATCACACACACTGATCACACACACTGATCACACACACTGATCACACACTCTGACCCACACACACTGATCACACACACTGATCACACACACTGATCACACACACTGATCACACACTCTGACCCACACACACTGATCACACACACTGATCACACACACTGATCACACACACTGATCACACACACTGACCCACACACACTGACCCACACACACTGACCCACACACACTGATCACACACACTGATCACACACACACTGATCCACACACACTGATCACACACACTGACCCACACACACACTGACCCACACTCTGACCCACACACTGACACACACACTGATCACACACACTGACCCACACACACTGATCCACCTCCTAAAATCATCCATCAACAATATGTGTTAAATAGGCAAGACACAAACGGGGGACACAGAAACCTATCAATCAGCGTTTATTGTAGCCGACTTCCGAGTGAAGCGTCTCACTTTATTACATCAAGTAAATTCACATCTCACCATTTTAAAAGTGCTTGCAGGGCCCCATTAAAGAACACTCACTTGCACATTGAGGGGCATCATATTACTCAGCTGCACTGCCTTATCACACAACTGTTAACGGTAAATGGAAGAAAATAGACTTCCCAAGGAGAGGGTATGAAACCAGATAAGGCATGATAAAGTTAGACTGGTTTTATGCACTTTACAACCTATTCAATTATGGGATAATGCACTGATTACCAAGTTCATGATCAAATACAAAGACAACCATGAGGCCATAAAAGAACTCTTAGTTACATAGTGTGATTGCTGTGTGTACGCATTCACAAGCCGCAATGTCCTTGCAATTAGGACGATTGTAAGACAGAGAGAGAGAGGGAGAGAGAGAGAGAAAGAGAGAGATGAAGACAGAGAGAGAGAGAGAGAGAGATGAAGACAGACAGGCAGAGAGAGAGAGAGATGAAGACAGAGAGAGACAGGGAGAGAGAGAGAGAAAGAGAGAGATGAAGACAGAGAGGGAGAGAGGGAGAGAGAGATGAAGACAGAGAGAGGGAGAGAGAGAGAGAGAAAGAGAGAGATGAAGACAGAGAGAGAGGGAGAGAGAGATGAAGACAGACAGGCAGAGAGAGAGATGAAGACAGAGAGAGAGAGGGAGAGAGATGAAGACAGACAGAGAGAGAGATGAAGACAGAGAGAGAGAGAGAGAGAGAGAGAGAGAGAGAGAGAGAGAGAGAGATGAAGACAGAAAGAGAGAGAGATGAAGACAGAGAGAGAGAGGGAGAGAGATGAAGACAGACAGAGAGAGAGATGAAGACAGAGAGAGAGAGAGAGAGAGAGAGAGAGAGAGATGAAGACAGAAAGAGAGAGAGATGAAGACAGAGAGAGAGAGAGAGATATGAAGACAGAGAGAGAGATGAAGACAGAGAGAGAGAGAGAGAGGGACAGAGAGAGGGAGAGAGGTCTGGGATCTGGTCTGGGATCTGATCTGGGTCCAGCGCTGGTCTGGGGTCTGATCTGGATCTGATCTGGATCTGATCTGGGATCATCCACCCAGCGTGTTCCTGTCATATTTCTCATCTTCCCGTCCAGAATAGAGCCGCATATTGAATTCCTCATCTGGATGTCATTGTTGTCTGGGGAGTACTGGGAAGTACTGTCTAACGAGTGGCTAATGAGAGCTAACCGAGGCCTGCTCAGTCTCCGTGGGGGTCAGTGTTGACACTGCCGGGAAGAGCTGCATGTAATATTGATGGCGGAGCTACCCTTTTACATGTCTATATCGGCTCAGAAGATGCCCTCTGCCCATCTCGGGGAACTCCACTGTCTCTACTAAGCCCTGGACTTGTTTAAGCAAATCAAGTAAAGATGGTTTGCCTTTAGGGATCGCCGCTGCACACAAACAATGTTATCCAGTCTGGAGTCACATACTGTCAATGCTAGGCTACAGAAAGAAGGTAAAGAAACTTCTTTATAAATGTGAGGACATCAAATAGCTTACCTGTTATCCTGATAGACACTGCTGAGTACACACAAAGACATTAATATGAAATCCCCTGAAACAACATGCCAAAATAAGGTTATTATTATGCAGCGTGTTTTTTAAGCCACTATAACTAGACTCAAGTTTGCATATTTCCATGAGAAAGAGCGACTGAAGAAGAGGATGATGATTTTAAAGCATGTGTTATTTGAAGGTGACCCTCCTTTGTGTTCCTGCTGCCTCACTGTCTGTCTGAAGCTTCAGATTAATGTTATTTCCGTTGTCGAGACAATACATTGTCACAATTACAATTCTTTTGCATGGACTATAACAATTAGGAAACTGTAATGAGTAACACAAACTCAACAAGTCATCAAACATGTTTAATGACCACTTAACTTTGTAACTTAATTTTGGAACTCATATGAATCAAACTTAACTTATTGACACATTGAGTGAGTGGGCTGCTGATTCAGAGGCTGTGAAGTTTGAAAGATTCCATCTGAAATGGCGACAGCCTCCATCGGGAGAAAGGTTCCACACAGTCGCTCTGGCAAAGCACACAGTTTCAGCTGCAGATAAAAGCATTCTCCTTTTTTTCTTACTCGGTTGTTTTCAGGGTGTGTGTATGTGATCAGAATCTCAATCAGAGTTTGTTTATTGCCATGCAGTTTTTCAACCTACTCGGAATTTGCTTTAGGTCGTGGTGCATAACATGAGACAGGACAGGGTGCAGGGAGGAGACAGGACAGGGTGCAGGGACAAGACAGCAATGGACAGGGTGCAGGGATGAGACAGCAATGGACAGGGTGCAGGGAGGAGACAGGACAGGGTGCAGGGGTGTATGTGTGTGTGTGCGTATGTGAACATGTGTGTGCGTATGTGAATGTGTGTGCGTATGTGAACATGTGTGTGTGCGTATGTGAACATGTGTGTGCGTATGTGAATGTGTGTGCGTATGTGAATGTGTGTGCGTATGTGAATATGTGTGTGCGTATGTGAACATGTGTGTGCGTATGTGAACATGTGTGTGCGTATGTGAATATGTGTGTGCGTACGTGAATGTGTGTGTGCATGTGAATATGTGTGTGCGTATGTGAATGTGTGTGTGCGTATGTGAATGTGTGTGCGTATGTGAACATGTGTGTGCGTATGTGAACATGTGTGTGCGTATGTGAATATGTGTGTGCGTACGTGAATGTGTGTGTGTATGTGAATATGTGTGTGCGTATGTGAATGTGTGTGTGCGTATGTGAATGTGTGTGTGCGTATGTGAACATGTGTGTGCGTATGTGAATGTGTGTGCGGCATGTGAACATGTGTGTGCGTATGTGAATGTGTGTGTGCGTGGGGCGGCTGTAGCTCAGTTGGTAGAGCGGGTCGTTCAGTGATCGAAGGGTCAGTGGTTCGAATCCCAGCTCCGACTGTCCACATGTCGAAGTGTCCTTGAGCAAGACACCTAACCCCAAATTGCTCCCAATGAGCAGGTTAGCACCTTGCATGGCAGCTACCGCCATTGGTGTGTGAATGGGTGAATGAGAGGCCATTGTAAAGCGCTTTGAGTGCCGCTAAGGTGGAAAAGCGCTATATAAGTGCAGTCCATTTATGTGAATGTGTGTGTGCGTATGTGAATGTGTGTGTGCGTATGTGAATGTGAGTGTGCGTATGTGAATGTGTGTGTGCGTATGTGAATGTGTGTGTGCGTATGTGAATGTGTGTGTGTATGTGGGTGCGGTGCATTCTACAGGCATTCATGTGCAGGTCCATGATGGATTTGAGGTGCAGCAGAACAAGGTGCTTAAAGACCTTCATGACTACAGAGGTCAGGGTGACGGGGCTGTAGTCAGGGTGACGGGGCTGTAGTCAGGGTGACGGGGCTGTAGTCATTGAGGCCGGTGATCTTTATTTTCTTGGGGATGATGATGGAGGTCCTGAAGCAGGTGCTACCTGGTCTTGGGGATGATGATGGAGGTCCTGAAGCAGGTGCTACCTGGTCTTGGGGATGATGATGGAGGTCCTGAAGCAGGTGCTACCTGGTCTTGGGGATGATGATGGAGGTCCTGAAGCAGGTGCTACCTGAGGCGTGTCTCTACTGAGGAGCTCAGATCAACACAGAGCTTCAGCATGGAGGGAGAGAGTCCGGTCCAGCTGCTCTCTGGGTTCTGTCTCCTGAGCAGGCGGTCCTTCTCTAGGATGGGGAGGGGCTGGGCTGCGGGGGGGCGTCAGTAGACTGGGGGGATTTGGGTTTGTAGTTAGTAATCTGAACCATGGATCTGTGTTCATACTGTAGATCCAGTCTACAGCAACAACTGAGTTGATCTGCACACTCACGATCCATTAACCAGACCTGTATGTATCTGGGTTTACATCACGATCCATTAACCAGACCTGTATGTATCTGGGTTTACATCACGATCCATTAACCAGACCTGTATGTATCTGGGTTTACATCACGATCCATTAACCAGACCTGTATGTATCTGGGTTTACATCACGATCCATTAACCAGACCTGTATGTATCTGGGTTTACATCACGATCCATTAACCAGACCTGTATGTATCTGGGTTTACATCACCCATCCTATATGTATCTGGGTTTACATCACCCATCCTATATGTATATGGGTTTACATCACCCATCCTATATGTATATGGGTTCACATCACCCATCCTATATGTATATGGGTTCACATCACCCATCCATGCTACACTTTAGAGCCAGTGCTAGTGGTATTCACAATAAATGTAGGTATGTTATCATAAAACACTTTTTTTAAGAATGCAAAATAAAAATACAACATCCTTGTCTTTTAACACTGAAGTGCTGCGTCACACATAACATCATACTGTACTTTCACAACACTCTCACAACTCGATTGTTGGCATCTTCAGCAAGAGCCTATTTGGACTGAACTACAATGGTGGAGACATACCCACCCTTTCCTTTGATCCACCCCGAGACTGCAAAGGAAAGGGATTTGCCTGTGAAATACCTCCTATTGTTGCTTCATACTCCTGGCCCAGGCCTGTGTTGGAGGGAATCAAGAGCATATGCACTGCTTAAAATTTCAAGGATGTTCTCCAGAGAACCAGCGATGGCCTGGGGAACCGTGCGAGCATCTGGTAATTACTGCACATATGGCCTAGCCTCTAATTGGCACCACAAGTCCAACTTTCTAATGAGTTTCCGTTTTATTTCATTCTGTTGAGGAGACAACTCCAATAAAAACCAAATATTGACGTGTGATGAGGCCGTAATGGTCCAGCAATAGTTTTTTAGTGGTAACGAGTAATTTGACGACAAATTAACAGCCTATCGGGTTGTAGACAGCTTTTCATGAGGGTCACATTTATTTTTTAAATAAATACTATTTACAATAGAACTAGGCCTACTAAACGCACATTCTCAGATGCTGAACAGTGCTTTGCTAGGTTAAATGAAAACGGCATGTGATTGTAGGGGAAATGGGCATAGAAAATTGGATAGTACTGTAGAAACTGTTTCACAATTCAATTGATTGTCCTCCTGGAGGAGACTCTTCTCTAAGCTCATTAGATGGGTCCAATCTGCATGAACACTGCAAACTCGTTTTCTCATTGCATTTGTGGCTCTTGACAACCGCTGGTGAGAAAAGGCTCACATGTTTGACAGTGGATGCAGAGTGAATGACAGTCCTCCATACAGAGTCAGTAAACCACCGCCTGAGGGAACACTTCAATTCTGGGGGTTGATTTGAGAATCATAAAACTCCCTGTGACACGCCTCAGTGGATCTGAATACTTCATTGATGTCTGGTGACTGTAAACAATTACTTGTCTGGAACAATTTATGCGAATCCACGGCAAGAAATATGGAGGACAGGCAGGCACAAAATTGGTAAACAAAGCACTTCCTGAACCAAAGATACAGTAAGTGTATATATATATATATATATATATATATATATATATATATATATATATATATATATATACATACAAAGAGAGAGAGAGAGAGAGAGAGAGAGAGAGGGAGAGAGAGAAGCCAATCCAGTGCTCCCTACATTTACATTTCTATCTGCTAAAGGAGGCAAACTCCTTTCCTTAAATGAGTAGTAAAGGGAAAATGCATGTTTAGCCCTGTTTTAAGGTAACTTATGATCATATACAATGGTTCAGATCAAAACGTTGACAAAACTAGCACTTTTGAGAAAGTCTGATAATTGCTCTACCACCGTTTAGGTCATACAATGGATGTGGATGGGCACCGTGAAAAATCTTTCAAAAACATGTTAAACTCTCGATTTCAAAGACAAGAAGCTCACCGAGGGGGTAATTGGTGTCCGTTGGTGTTCTGACATCAAATTCGCCACAAAGTATGAATCCTGTAGGGTTTTATTGATCATTTTATGAAATCCATTGACTTGTATTGAAGCGACCGTTGTAGATGTGTAGATCAATCCGCAGAGGGGATTCAGGAAGCGGAACTACTTCAAGGCATTGCGCGAGATCGGAATCAGTTCAAGCGGAAGTTTACACACGTATGTGCTGCGACTAAATAGTTCTATGCTAAATTTTTTTTTTTTTTAAAGGCTTTCCAAATGAACTAGAATCTTACCTTACGGCGAATTACATGTCAGAACGCCAACTAACACCTCGGTGAGTTTCTTGTCTTTGAAATTGAGAGTTTAACATGTTTTTTGAATGATTTTTCACGGTGCCCACCCACATCCATTGTATGACCAAAACGGTGGTAGAGCAATTATCAGACTTTCGCAAAAGTACTACTTTTGTCAACGTTTTGATCTGAACCATTGTCTATGATCATAAGTAACCTTAAAACAGGGCTAAACATGCATTTTCCCTTTACTACTCCTTTAACCTCTCGGGAGATGAGATTCATTAACCAGGCCAGGGCCCCGTACTACGAAGCTCGTTCAACATATCCAGAATAACTTTTCGCTAGCTCGCTCGAGTAAACTGGACAACCGCAATCACGGATAAACGGTTCTACGACGGTGGCTATCAACTCGTTAAGTCTACCCAGCTGGTCCAATCTAGCTATGAGCGCGTTCACGGTAAAGGGGACGCATTTGCTCGAAATGACCAATCGCATACCTTAGTATGGGTATTCCTGTAACGTTAGCGATTTTGCTGCAATTGGTTCAACTTCTGTTTCTGGAAAAAAGTCATTACATGCTGTATGCACTTCCCTTTAGGTGGTGAAGTAAGTAGATGGTTATCTCTGAGCCCAATGTTCTGACCACTACTCTACTTGTGCAGCTTGATTTTGGTGTGCTGGGACTACTGCCTCTTGTGGTGCCAACAGAGAGATGCCAACATTGTCGAGAGGGAGGGAGGGAGTGATAACACGACAAACGCTATACTAGGTGCGCTGGCTTCCAGCTACGCACAAAAACAGGAGCACTGTCTCCAATCCAATCCAATTAATGTCCTCAACGGTGTGACCTGCGCAAGGCAACACATTCATTTACGAACAGAAGCCTTTGATCATTGCTCAGTGCCTGACCCTCTTTGGCCATGCAAAGTCAAAAGACGTGAGAAGCCTTTTGCTTCTGTTCTCCTCTTGAACAGAAACTAGAGGCCTGGAAGGTGTGTGCTAGATGACTTGTTCATCACACAGAAGGGCCTCCTGCCTCATCAATTCAGTCAACTCACTCCCATCTCACTCTGAAAGATTGAACTTTGAAACATATCAAGTGTCCTCAATGATTAGCACATCTGCTTTGTAGCGTTATGTTACATGTTGATATCTCACACTGCAAAAAAAGAGTTAAAATCCAAGAAATAAATACTGAATTTGTGGAGAAATTACTTTATACTAGTGAAATTATCTGTCCATGCAGCAAGATAATTTTACTTGCTAAGAGATCTTAAAATAAGCTGATTTGAGTCTAATAATAAGATAGAAACTAGTAAATTACTTTTAAAACAAGATAATTAATTCCATATTTGCAAATCTAAGATATTAAATCTTGGCAAGCGCAGAACAATTTGCAGTGGATCTGATTCACGACTGCCGCGACACAGTGTCAATTGTGGTGTCATTAGCCCTTATTGTGAAGAATTGTGAAGAAGTCATGGTGCATCAGGGAAACAAGTGCCTGCCAGTATAATCTTTTAATTAAACATGCGCTCAGAGTAGTTCCTTTCATTCCAGATAGGTCCTTCATCTGTCCATACCATTCCAGATAGGTCCTTCATATGTCCATACCATTCCAGATAGGTCCTTCATATGTCCATACCATTCCAGATAGGTCCTTCATATGTCCATACCATTCCAGATAGGTCCTTCATATGTCCATACCATTCCAGATAGGTCCTTCATATGTCCATACCATTCCAGATAGGTCCTTCATATGTCCATACCATTACAGATAGGTCCTTACTGTCCAAACCATTTCATACCACAATCCAACTCAATATTCCTAATAACCCTCTGGACGTGCAAAGTTATTCCATCCCTCGGCTGGCGTTTGCCAGATGATGATTTAAAATGCGCCGCGGCTGCTTTGATGATGTAGAATTGCGAGCCGAGGCCCAGGAGCACACAGCGCGCGCCTGAACCCCTGACCCTTTGTTTCTCATAACGTCGGCTTTCTTAATCATAGCCTTCCCATCAAATCTATTTCAGGTTATTAAACTTGGCCCAGAAAAACAAGCCGTTTTAATGCCTCCATTGATTGTGTGAGGTTAGCTCCCACTAGCGTGAAGCTTGGTTTGGCATGGATGGTACAGCAAGCCCTCGCTCTGCCACCAAGGCTAGATCTATATATATCCTGGATGGAGAGGTCATCCATTCTGCTTATCACTCTACATTCAGGCAATAAAAAGGGCTGCCGTGGCCATGGAAGAGATTGTATGTGCATAAACATGACTTCCTTATATAGAGATGGTGAGGGAGTCAGTCACCAGGGGTGGGGAGGACATGGCAAACCATAAACGCAGAGAGAAAAAAGTGAGTTATTATTAAAAAGGAGAATATCTAGATATTCAGACACTTCTCATGTTAAGCCAAATATTGTCCTCCTTGAAGTGGCTCTCTCCAGTATAAAAACTTAACCTCCAGTAGGGAAACCCAACCAAACTAAAGCAGCTCTTGAACTTCTCTCCCTCTCCCCTTCTGTGACCACACTAATTTCCAGCTTCAATCACCGACCGTTGAATGGTGTGAGCGATGGCATTATGATTATTCTAATGTGATTGGGTGGCTGAGTCCAAGCCAGTCCTTGCTCCCCGTGCAAATTGCTTTTACTAGGGGTGGTGATTCATAAATTCACCCACACTATCCCTTGAATACATTAACGTCCGTAGATTTTGACAAATTGTGGAATACACCTTGAGCCAAGCTGTCAGTCCATAACACAACACTGTCAACCTGGGTATGATTCAAGGTGCTGCATGGGGAATAAATATATCTTCACATATAACCCGCTCAAGAGTCATTTCTTATGCAATTAATTTTTTGAATAAGTCATCTTGGCTATAACCTGTGTGGTTCCATCAACAGTTGAAATAGGCCTCGGCTGTGAGAGAGCGTGGGCCTGAACTGGAGCTGAACACAAGGATAATGACGCTGGTGCCCATTCTCTGAAGGCTATAGAGGGATAGGGCTTTTAAAGCTGGCCCGCGGTCCTCGCTGCCAAAAGGTTAATGTTGTTTGGCAATACAGTGTGAGAGAGTAATTATAAATGGAAGCCATTGACTTATTTTGGGAAACAGAGCTGAGCATTTCTTGGAACTCAGTTGAGGAACTCAGACTGAAGTCAGATGGGTAGAATCGTATCGAGCCGACAGAAAAATAATTGGTTTGCGATTAAAGCATTCAAATGGTAATTCTGTATGACATGATTTCCACTTGAGAGCCGTCTTTCCCTGAACACGGGGCCAGGAGGGTCCCTGAACACGGCCAGGAGGGTCCCTGAACACGGCCAGGAGGGTCCCTGAACACAGGGCCAGGAGGATCCCTGAACACGGCCAGGAGGGTCCCTGAACACGGGGCCAGGAGGATCCCTCAACACGGCCAGGCCTGAACACAGGGCCAGGAGGATCCCTGAACACAGGGCCAGGAGGGTCCCTGAACACGGCCAGGAGAATCCCTGAACACGGCCAGGCCTGAACACAGGGCCAGGAGGGTCCCTGAACACAGCCAGGAGAATCCCTCAACACGGCCAGGCCTGAACACAGGGCCAGGAGGATCCCTGAACACGGCCAGGAGAATCCCTGAACACGGCCAGGCCTGAACACAGGGCCAGGAGGGTCCCTGAACACAGCCAGGAGGATCCCTGAACACGGCCAGGCCTGAACATGGCCAGGAGGGTCCCTGAACACGGCCAGGAGGGTCCCTGAACACAGGGCCAGGAGGGTCCCTGAACACAGGGCCAGGAGGGTCCCTGAACACGGGGCCAGGAGGATCCCTGAACATGGCCAGGAGGGTCCCTGGACACGGGGCCAGGAGGGAGTGTTAATAGGGATTTCTCAAGGACATGCGCAGCAGCACTCCCGACTCAGCCATCAGTCTCCCTACTGCAACAACAAAAACACTGTGAGTTTGCGTGTGTGTGTGTGTGCATGTTGGCTGTATAAATGGATGCCGTACTGCATAAGACAAGAATGGGCTTAAGAGAACGGGGTCTAGCTTATTCCACTGTTTCAAGCAGAGCATGCTGTCAGTGGGGTTCTTGACAAAAAAATGCACCTTCTGATCCAGTGTCTGTATTCTCGACTACTGTTGATGACGCCTGCCATTTAATATGACGTACAATGGGTTAGCCAATCACATCCTGGAAGCGCCATACCTGTGTTTTGCTTGAATATAAGGCCGCGCAAGACCAGACTGCGGCACTTCACTTGGAAAAACCACTCAGGTGCGTTGTACTGAAGTCCTTGCGTTCGTATGTTTTCTCAATAAACCAGACTTAACCTGTTTGAGCGAATCTTGGCAAATCCTTTTTGACTAGATCAGTTAAAAATCTTCTACAAAGGACAGAATTAACTGTACCCTTTTGAGTGAGTTAGTTTGCATACATGAGTTACATATTAGACCCCTTTCCTCCACCGTGAATGTGCCATCCCAGTATTATTTTGGTATTTTTTAAACTCACGTTTGATTGGCTCATTTGGCTGAGATAGATCATTGCATTTTTAAAAATTTCGCTGGATCTGAAGACCAACAGCGTTACAGACAGACGCTGACACAGGCCCGGTTCTACGAGGGGGCATTGCCCCCTCAGTTTAAATGTCTGCCCTCTCACTTTAAATTACAGCCCAACATTGTTTTGTAACCTATCGAAATTGCAAGAACAACCCAAATATTGGCGAGAGATAGGCTATTGTGGGAACTTGGGCCGTCCCTCGATTCTATGAATGTTGGCCGTCCTTATTCTTCAGAGGAATGTTGGAAATAAGCTATGTTTGATGTATGTCTACAGTAGGCTTATTCACATTACTTAGTAGCCTAATAATTAGTTGACCAGTGTGGCTACTTTGATTTATTGTATTAACACTAGAATAGCTGAGGGTGGGTCAAGGTGACCCATGCAACTACATTAAAAAAGAATTCTCTGCAACCGTTCAAGTTACAGCGCCCTGCTTTCATGACTTTTCCTAGATATGTGCGTTTTACCTGTCAGTGTTTTTGAAACTTCGAAATCCCACCAGGAAAAGGTAGTTTGGTCATTTTTTTTACCTGACTTTTAGGCTGCAATGCTACTTTCTCCCAGCAGATGTCGCCTAGGTTCATCAATATGTTTTTTTTAAAAGTTTTTATAGGAATCAAGGTTGAATGAATAATCCATCCTTACATATGGATATAAGAATGTGCACAGCAATAATATTTTTGTGGTAGACTATATGTGACTTCAACAATGAATGCAAAAGGTTACACTCACACAATGGCTCATTTAGATAAAACTGTTTAATCTCAAAACGTATGCTATCAGCTCAACACAGGTCAAATGTCCTCAAACGAAAAGCACTCAATAGTCTGATGCAAATGTTGAATTTTGAAATGTTGTAAATGTCTTGAAAACACACCCTTACGTGTATGGATGTGTATGCTTATGTAGGCTAGTGAATCAATGCAAACTTACTAGGGGGAGGCTATTCAACCCTCTAGATCATTTGCATCGATTCAGAGAATAATATGTTACAATGTTGCACTTGGCACTTGGGTCGTTTATGTTCAACTGGCAATCTGGACAAAGCAAATATATAATAAAACTGGGAGTATAATATAATTATAATTATATAGGAGCATTGGTGTGAGTAAAAAGAACTGTGCTTTATCCCTCTGGAGTCTGCGCCTGCGGTGGCGCGGGCGTCGTACGTTTTTATAGATTTTTCAGCCATATCAACACGCACAGAAATCATATACATCATTTTACACCGTTGTTTTGTGTATAAGGTCTGTTTCGTGTCTAGAGATTTACAGCGTTTATGATTGGTTCCTGAAGGCATCCTACGCCGCCTTCTCTGAATCTCCATTGGTTGGAGCTTTCCCCATGGATTCAGCTGTCTATCAGTCTCAGACATAACTAGGGCTGCGAGCAGCAGTGAGCGGGCCCTCGCACCCCACGCGTGTCGGGATTTGGCGCCGTTAAAGGGTGTGCTATTTCGGTGTGCAGCACTGAGAGAAACTTCCTGTCACCAGTAGGTGGCGCTCTAAGCGTGACTCAATACCGAAGCATAGATGTGTTCAGGACGGTACCTTGATGAAGCGTGAGAAATGTTGAGTAAATCGGATAACGTATGTAGGAGTTATGAGTACTTCCTGTTTGACCAGTAGGTGGCGCTGTAGGTATGATGCAATACTGACTTACAGAAGTGTTCAAGATGTGACCTTCAATACCGATGCATAGATGTGTTCAGAAGGTGACCTTCATGAAGCGTCAGCAATTTGGTGTAAATCGGATGATGTATGCAGGAGTTATGAGGACTTCCTGTTTCACCAATAGGTGGCGCTATAAGTATGACGCAATACTGACACAAAGATGTGTTCAGGACAGAACCGTCATGAAGCGTGAGATATATCGGACAAATTGGATAATGTATGTAGGAGTTATGAGGACTTCCTGTTTCACCAATAGGTGGCGCTATAAGTATGACGCAATACTTACACATAGATGTGTTCAGGACAGAACCTTCATGAAGCGTGAGATATATCGGACAAATCGGATAATGTATGGAGGAGTTATGGGGACTTCCTGTTTCACCAATAGGTGGCGCTATAAGTATGATGCAATACTGACACATAGATGTGTTCAGGACAGAACCGTCATGAAGCGTGAGATATATCGGACAAATGTAGGAGTTATGAGGACTTCCTGTTTCACCAATAGGTGGCGCTATAAGTATGACGCAATACTGACACATAGATGTGTTCAGGACAGAACCGTCATGAAGCGTGAGATATATCGGACAAATCCGATAATGTATGTAGGAGTTATGGGGACTTCCTGTTTCACCAATAGGTGGCGCTATAAGTATGATGCAATACTGACACATAGATCTGTTCAGGACAGAACTGTCATGAAGCCTGAGACATATCGGACAAATCGGATCATGTATGTAGGAGTTATGAGGACGTACTGTTTCACCAATAGGTGGCGCTATAAGTATGATGCAATACTGACACATAGATGTGTTCAGGACAGAACTGTCATGAAGCGTGAGACATATCGGACAAATCGGATAATGTATGGAGGAGTTATGAGGACGTACTGTTTCACCAATAGGTGGCGCTATAAGTATGACGCATGCTGACACATAGATGTGTTCAGGACAGAACCGTCATGAAGCGTGAGACATATCGGACAATTCGGATAATGTATGGAGGAGTTATGAGGACTTCCTGTTTCACCAATAGGTGGCGCTATAAGTATGATGCAATACTGACACAAAGATGTGTTCAGGACAGAACCGTCATGAAGCGTGAGATATATCGGACAAATTGGATAATGTATGTAGGAGTTATGAGGACTTCCTGTTTCACCAATAGGTGGCGCTATAAGTATGATGCAATACTGACACAAAGATGTGTTCAGGACAGAACCGTCATGAAGCGTGAGATATATCGGACAAATTAGATAATGTATGGAGGAGTTATGAGGACTTCGTGTTTTATGGCGAAATGTCAAACTTTGGCGGGGCGCCACGGCAAGGGTGTTTGGTGAAAACTCAATTTTTTGATCGCATGAAATCTGTAGGAGGAGTTCGTTGAAGTACGAGGCATGGAAATGGTAAAAACAAGGGAAAATGGCACATTAAGAGCAAAATGGCGGACTTCCTGTTGCATGTTGGGTATAGCTCCAAGAGACATTTTAGTGTGTCTCGATGAAATACATATGCCCTCCGAATTTCGTTCGCCTACATCAAACTGAAAGGTGGGGCTCGCCATTTTAAACTTTCCAGGGGGCGCTCTTGAGCCGTTTTGCCACACCCATTTCCGTCACCCATGAATTATCAAATTTTTCGCCGGGACTGACGTATCTGCAAAGTTTCATCCGTTTTCATCGATGTTTAGGCCGCCAAAAAGGCATTTGTTTGGGAAGAAGAAGAACAAGAAGGTAGAATAATAATCCTTCGAGTTTCAATAGGGCCTCGCACCGCCAGTGCTCGGGCCCTAATAAACCAATGACCATCCACATTATTCACCACTTTCTATCAAGAGAGCCCCCCAATGGATAAACCTGGGCCATGTGGTTTGCAAACAACAAGGGAGGATGTTTTGAATCCGGCTGGGCTAACGTTACCTGAATGAACTTAGGCTACCGGAGGAGATAATGAGCAAACAAACATAAAACAGGAGATGTGCTGAGGTTTTAGAGGCTGTCTTTGAGTCCAGTTCATCAGAAGAGGAGCTTGGGGGGATTTGGAGACGTGACAACAATTTGGATCTCGTCGATGATGTAAGTTTGGCTAGCTTCGCTAACGTTAGCCCATTCTTACCCGTAATGTTGACGTTACTGTAATGTTGCAGACTGCTTATGTTAGCTAGCACTGTTTATGTTAGCACTGTATGTTAGCTAGCTCTGTTTGTTTGTTTTATGCTTAGCCAATGTTTATGCACACAAAATGATCAATCCTACTGTAAGTTACCTCATGAACTTACCAAGAATAAATATCCGCTCATTATATTTGTGCGTAAAGGGAGTAACTTAGGGTGGTTTCACACATATAGTTTTGTGCGCACCAAACGAGCTTTGGGCCCGAGAGCGCTCTGTATGGGCCTGTGTGAACACAACAATCGCAGACAAGTGCGCACTTAAACAGCCGCTCCGAGACCCTCCTGAAGAGGTGTTTTCCGAGCGGTCACAACCGATTCTAGGGCACTTCAGTTGTTGTGTGAAACTGCCCGTTCTCGGACGGATGTTTGACCTAAAAAGACCCCGTAGTCAGATGCGCTGTGCATTGTGGGGCGCACTGTTTGTTTACTTGACTCTCCAGTGGAGTGCGAGCTAGCTAGCACAAAGGTGATGAGGGACTGAATCACTGAAATATTATAACTTTAAGAACCGAAATAAGAGGAGAAGAGACATAAATAAGCACTAGTGCTATGAGCAACAGGCGTTGTAACATCTCCATGTTTACGTCATGTTTACATCTCAAGCTGGTCTACTCCTGTTTACAGCCGTCCTTATGGAAACATCATTGGTGCGCACTACATCTTGCGTGGCCTTGGGAAGCTTGCGTTGCTTGCGCTTATGTAGTTTGCGTCGACTATGAATCCGGCCTAGGCGCGGCTGTGCTTCTCCAAAGTGCGCCGACTTCTTGTTTCAGTCAAAACCAAATCTAAAGTAGGCCTAATGATTTACGTCCTGCAAAATATACATCTTTCTATCCAACAATGAATGTTTAATTTGCCAGTAAATGTCTGTTTTGCCAGTGCTCTACTAGAGTATGCACACGTGTGTGTGTGTGTGTGTGTGTGTGTGTGTGTGTGTGTGTGTGTGTGTGTGTGTGTGTGTGCGCGTGCCCAGGCCTTTGGCCCCTAGTTGGCTAGTTTACCTACTCGGTTAGCTTACCCTGTGTTGTTAGTCCTGCCTGTTGTTTTGTCTCATTGGTCTTATCTGTTCTTGTAAAGCGTCCTTGGGTGTATTGAAAGGCGCTTTATAAATCTAATTTATCATTAATGTTGTTTCTCTGTTTTGTATTTTTCAGAAAACAGCCACGTTATCCACGCCAGTTTCCATCCTAGTTGGTTCTGCTGAGATGCGTTCAAGACCACCGGCTTTGCTATCAGATATCTTGTTCATAGCTTGATACACTTCATGAGATGGATTATTTATTGATTTTATTAATTTATGGAGTAACAAGTCCAATGTTTGTTTGTTCATTCCAGTGAAAAATTACAAGTAAATGATACGTTTGGAGAAAGAGAACCTGTTTCCTTGGTCTTTTTATTTCCAGACATTCCATGAAGGTTTATGTGGTGTGTAGTCATTATTCAGTATTATTACATCCCAGTATTACATTTGGGGAAAGTAAAGTGAAAAACAACAATTTACAAAAAAAAAATTTTTACATAATTGTATTTTAGGCTTTGATTATAGATGTATTTGGCTATTTTAACTAACTTTTCTATGCTATTTTATTTCTATATATATATATATATATATACAGTAGGACCCCACTCATCCGAACTTCAGAGATCCGAACCTCCCGGTCTACCGGACAGGCTTAATTACATTTTCTTACATTTTTTTTTTTTTTAGCCTGCTATCTGGTTACTGGTGGGATTTTCATTACAGTACTGTATCCTACTGTGAATAAAAACAGAACTATATGTAGACCTACATGTTGTCTGTAGGCTGTAGCCTACTGTCACGTTTCATTTCTTTGTTACTCTAATGTCGAGCATAAAACGCAAACAAGTCTGCTGCGCGAGAGCTGCATTCCTTGGTAGCCAGAAAGCGCGTCAGCAACCTGAAGCAGCATCGAGTCATTTTTCGTTCCCAGTTAATGGACTTCAGGAACACAGACATGTAGATTAGCCTACTAAACCTACTGTATTTGTTAAACAATAGCCTACAGCCTAGGCCACGTTAGCCTACATCGGTTGTTTTAGAGACTTTCTTTTAGGCTACAATAGCCTAAGACACGACAACTTGTCTGTCATTTCATTTATTTATTTCTTGATTATAATTTGCTCTAATTGTTCTAATGTTGGGTTGTTTTTAAGCTATACCATTTTGTTCTACAAATACAGTAGCCTATCGATGCAGCGTACGCCTCATTTGAGAATAAAGTACTGTATTTGATCAAAGCACGCACAAAATTGGAAATTCGGTTATTTTATTATAGGCTACTGTAGGTCTATTATAGGCTAGGCTATATGATGAGTTTAGTTGGCTATTTGATTGCAATTTTGATGCATTTTCACAAGTAATTAAGGTTATTTATCGGTCTATTATGAGTCTATGGAACAAGTATACCACTTATTGAATTTGGTGCATTTTAACATAAGTTTCAGTCATCCGGACATTTCAGAGATACGAACGACCTTCGGTCCCGTTGGGTTCGGATAAGTGGAGTCCTACTGTATGTATATATATATATATATATATATATATATATATATATATATATATATATATATATATATATACACACATACATAGCCTACACATACATACATACACGAGGTGCGACCGAAAAGTCCCCGGATTGTGTCAGCCATGCTCATGCCTCTATTTGAATTGAAAAAACAATGATATATCTGTGTTGCCCTATATCTCACGACTATTCTGGTATAATATTGTCCTGGTAGCGTTTGGAGAGATCACCCCAAATGGCCTGCTTGATGGCGATCACGAAGGCAGAGTCCCCCTGGCGCACAGTGTAATGGGCCTGCAACTTTTGGAGGATTGGAATGATCTGGCCACAGGTTGGGTTTCTTTCACTGGAGACACAGAGTGTGGATGTGTGCAGCACACGCATCGGCTCCACAAACTCCTCTGCCTTCCTGAAGTCCCCTATGTCCATGCTGTTGACTGTCCTTCTCCACCTGCTTCCTGAGCTGTGGGTCCATAAGAGCAGCTTGGATGGCAGGGACCTGCTCAAAGAATCTCTCAATCGTGAGAAAGAGAGAATTCCACCTCGTACTGACATCCAAGATGAGCATGTGGATGGGCAGACCTGACAGGAAAACACAAACAAATCACACACAAACAAAATAAGTCACCCAAAATCTATCCATTTACTAGCATTAATTTTCATATAGCCTAACTGTTTGAGTGAATAACATATTGTATGTTGCTGTTATCTTTAATGACAAAATAATAAAAAGCATGATTCGAAAAACAATATTAAATTACCATTACACTTTAATATCATTAATAACATAACATCAATCATGTATCTATAATCAAAAGAATGTACTGAGATGTGATCTTACTGAGCAGTTGCTGCTTCTCCTTCAAGACCACTTTGGCCATGTGGGACCTCTTCATCCACACCACTGTGGCACGGACCCTGGCTGCCCAGTTGGACACTTGTAGGATTTTGTAGATCTTCTGAGCTGCCATGTTGAGTGTATGGGCGAAACACCCACATTTGACAAGGTGGAGCTTCTTTATACCAACATCCATGTTGGAGGCGTTGTCAACTGTGGCTGCCACAACCTTCTCTTGGATGCTGAAGTCCTCCATGATCTCATCTATCTCCTCAGCCACAGCATGCCCTGTCTGTGCCTCGTACACGGCTCTCGTCTTGAGGACCTTCTCTTTCATCTGACCTTCCCAGACGTAGTGCACAGTTACAGTAAGGTAGTGGTCCTGACTGACGGCTGTCCAGCTACCTTGCTAACCTGCCTTAGCTCAGAGACCAGATTGTCCTTCACCTCATACCATGCTGGGATCAGGCGGTCAGACGGCTTCTCTCTAGAGAAGGGTTTGTAAAGCCGCTAAAGCCTCCCTACAGAAAATTGCTGTGAGAATGAAGCAGAACTATGAATAACATTTCTTGGTAGGGCTGTAGGCTAACCAAGCCATACCGTGTAGCCCTCCCCAACCCCCACTGGTTTACATTGACATGCAAATAGGCCTAGCTGTCTGTTTGCAGGTAGCGAATGTCAAAGGACAGGGAGCAACCTTTTATTTCAGCCACATCTAAGTGATGAGATGATATTTACTTTGTGGCATCTGATGTGGCATTTTATTTGAACATGTATGTTTTTATAGGCCTATCGGCGTATCACTTATCACCCAATTGAATTGGATTCGGTGTAGGTAGGCTACCCTCGTGATCCATGAAGGAACGATGCGTGAGATTGAGAATAATCTGAAATCACAACAGGGTTGACTGGCTGTTCAGCCACACATTAGGCTAGGCTAGGCTAAGTCTATGAGTTAAAAAAAAACACACAAAAAAAAACAACAACATTGCACTGGAAACTGGCACTGTCTCGTTTTTCCACACACAAAATTACATCGAGAGCAACAGTCATGGGCGGTCGCCACTACTGAGTTAGACAATACTGCTAATTTCACATTTGTCAGGCACACTTGTCCACTAACGTTAGTTCATTTTGAAACCCAACGTTTTGCACAGTCGGCAGGCTCACACTCACTACAACCCCCACCATTCACAGAATTCTCAATGAGCCTACATTGACATGCAAATAGCCTAGGATGGTAGGTGCCACTTTTGCAGCAGTTTTGCAAATAGGCTAGATTGCTAGCTGCCAGTATTAGACTGCTAGCTGCCAGTCTTGCAGTGGCTGGGTGCAAGATCGCTCGTCGTCACTGTAAATGAGGGCAACCTCAGTGCCTCTCGAGCATAAATAAAGGTTTGAAAGATCTATAAATCCACAAGCCGGCCAAGTCCAATGCATCTTGATCACAACTATATATTCTTGGCTGTGATATTTATTGTACCGAGTAAATGTTTACATTGTATATTGTCTTGACCCATTGAGGAAGCTAAATGTGAATATAGGCTAAGCAATACCTGAATTTTAATGTTCAACATGAACAAACTCTAGCTTACTAGAATAGTCGATATTTTCCCATTGCACTTGCAGACCCTTATTCTAAGCCACAAGAGCCACTTATTCAAAAATAAAGTGTTAACTGAATCAGATTATTGTTGGAGTCAATTTATTTTTCAGTAGCCTTTATATTGCATAGAAAACTGTGCTCATGTGTCACGCTGTGTTTGTAGCCCTCTGCAAATACCAACCCCACCCATACAGCAGTAGGCCTACAACTACATAACATTGGTTGGATAGGCTAATAATAGCCTAATAAAAAACTACGGTTGAGCTAGCTAACGTTACCTACCATTAGCTCAACCGGGACAGTTGCCAGTAAGCGATGAGAGGCAAACTCCCAAGCCCAGTTGATAGCCTCCATCGTGGGATGAGGGTGGTGCAATCATGGCCACTATCCAGCTTCATACACCCAACGTTAGGCTAGCTAAGCTAGCTAGCAAGCAAGCAGTTGCAAAGTCGAACAATACAGGTTGTAAAATGATGCGGGGGCATATCTCTCGCTAGCTATGCATGCCGTATTATATTATTTTAAGAGTTGGCCCCAAAACACAAAAACGTTAATTTGAAGTTAAAAGCTAACAAAAGCTGGGGCCGTCTCTAAAGTGGGGCTGTCTCATTCATGACGGCGACAGGCACTAGCCTGGCAGACTGCATCGAATAGTTATCAAACAAGCTTGGGAACAAACATTAGCTGGCATAATCCAATAATTCCCCCAAAAGAAGCCCTCCACTGCACAAGCTTTTTACCAAACCTAGCTAATAAGCACAAGCTACTGAGTGCAACGTTAGCCCTGCTAATGGAGAGAACGGATTTGGAGGAGATTGTTGCAGCTGGTGCTAAATGAGGCAAAGGAACATGTCAAATAGAATACAACAAACATGCGGAAAATGTATTCAATCACTTCTTCTTACGGCTTTCCAGCAGTGTCAATGCAACTATTACTGCCCTCCACAGAATGTTGCTACATACTTCATGTCCGGATGTAAACGAGCCGGATTGCCAGATTGGTGCTCCAGCCCCAATAAAATACATAAAAAAACGTTTTTTTTCGTTTTTTGTTTTATTTTGTATTACCAAAGTTGAAGTTGTGAAGAACCCACTTACTATAACAGACAACAGTTTTAGGTTCACGAAATACGTTTAATTAGTCTGCAAAAATCCTTGTATGGTTCGTTCTTTGGTTTTTCTGTTTCAAAACGAAATTGGAAAAACCAAAAAACGAGTGAATTTTCGTTTTTCCGTTTTGTTTTTAAAACGAAAAAAGAGAAAAACCAAACCGAGAAAAACCGAGATGATTTGGTTTGGTTTTTCAAAACGGAAAAACGAAAAATCTGAAAAACAAACGCTGTGTGGTTTGTTTTGGTTTGCGTTCGGTGTACGCTCGGCGCATATACCGGCTGCTGCCGAGTGGGCGTCATCTGCCTGTCATCCATGGACTGACTATGAAACGTGCCTAACCCCCGAGTCGCTCTGGCTCCTTCCGACCGTAACACATCTAGAAATCACCAGGGGGTGGTTATTCTACCTACGGCTCTGGGAACAAAGGGTGCTGTTCCTAAATGAACTAGGTTGATGCACACTTTTGGCTTCTTCGATCAGTCCATTTTGAGGCAGCATTCCAGGGTGCTGAACCGATCGACACATGCGTAGCCTACAGCATTCATAATTGGCTACATTATGCATACATTCATACACGGCTGATTTCGAGCCGGGCTTGGGGGCGGGCAGATCGATTAGCATGATTTGGTTTCATTGGCTATTGCTTCCGGGTTCTCCGCCCCCCACCCTTCCCAAACAACACGCTGGCTTTGTTTACATTCAGTCCCAAGTTAAACGATGGATGCTACAGCTTTTGCTAAAGAGAAGACGGGGATGGCATCCAGGACATGGAAAGAGTTTTAAGAGCAGCTAAAACTCCAGCAGAGCAGGACTCGTTCGTACACGGAGTTTATTCTTGATGACCTGTGATACAGATATGACTGTATCAACAAAGCAAGTTGCTACCAAGCGAACGCGAACGACGTAGCAGATTCACACCACCGCCAAGCATTCTGCTTTGCTTTGGGGTAAGCTGATCTTTATACTATCTGTGCTGTTTACATTACATTAACGTTAGTTGTTTAGCAGAAGCTCCTTTCTAAACAAGTGACTAAGTCTAGCTAGCATAACAAAGGCACTAGCACTAACTAACAAAGGCTAGCTAGCTAACGTTAGCTAACATGCTAGTTAGCTGAGCTAGCCCTTTGTTCCTAAACTAGCCAGCGTGGCAGCTAATATCGAGCTAGGTAGCTATATTATAGAGAGAAACAGAATGAGAGAGCATGAGAGGTATGGTAGTCTGACACCTTTGTTTTTTGTTTTGGTTACAGGATGAGCAAAAAGGTGAGGATTTGCAGCTCTCCCTTGGCCCCTCCATACCAGCCAGCAAGAAGATCACTATGCACTACAGCTTTGATTTTGCACAACAGGTGAGAATACGTTCATCCTATCATGCATTAGCTAGTCTATTTAATCAACACATTCTGGTACTATTTTATCTATATGGAGTGCCAGTACTGTGGGCAATAGTTTAATGTACTTTCTTCCTTCTATTCTATTGCAGTTTTGATACTGAGAGACCTGGCATGGTTGTGGCCAGAGAACACCGTGATGCACCGGCAGTCGAGTTTCAGCTGCTGCGCAAGCCTGATGTCCTGCCCCCCAGAGAAGGTCTTCTTGTGCAAGCCCCACCCGGACTGGACATGGCCAGACAGACGTATCTCTTTGACAAGATCAGAGAGTTCTGTTCTGATGAGGGACGAGACGTCACATGTCCCCCGCCAAACTCCACAGCAGCTCAGAACAAGACTGTCCGCTTGTAGATTCACTGCAGATCATCAGGACGGACAGCACTGCAGGAGAAAGGCCACAGCCTTTCCTGTTTTCCTGTTTGTATACTGAAGCGTTGCTTGTTCTCTTGCACAGACTTGCACAGACTGCATTGTTAGAATATTGAATACTGAGCTGAGTACTGTTGTTATTACCTTGAGTATTGAGCTGGGGACTGTTATTACTTTGTTGTACACTTGATCACAATGAACACTATGCACCTTGTCTATAAAACAGACAACTGACTGTACACTTTAACACTTAGACAGTTGCCTTTTTTTGTACACTTAACTACTTATGCTTGTACTTTATATCGTGTATGTGACAATAAAGAACGTTAAATTTGAACTTCATATTATATTGTTCTTAACTGCATTCACAACACAAGATTAATACTGACTCAGAGTGTGGGGTCATCAGTGAGAGAGCACCTCACTTGGCAGCCACTCTCAGTTAATACCCCAAGTTGACAGCCACTCTGACAGATAATGACAGATCGTCCAGTGGGGGAGTGGCTGGGGGAGGGGTTACCAGGCCATTGTTCACGCCCATTACCTGGCAGTCAGAGGTGTGAAAATGTTGGAGAACTTTGGAGGGAGATTTCTCAGCTAAGTTGATTTGGCAGTACTAGCATTCAAATAAGCATATCTTCTTCAAATATGTTCAGATTTCAATGTATGAGACCTCATTTGAAAGCTTACAATCTGCACTTTCATAATCTGTCGTTGTCTGCTTATTCTGCCCCCTCACTTTCTAATTACAGCCCAAGATATTTTATGTAACCTATCGACATTGCAAGAACAACCCAAATATTGGCGAGAGATAAGGTCTACAAGTCATCGGTTTCTTGTGCGTGTTGTCTGCCTGCCCCCTCACCTTAAATTGAAAGGGACCTCACCAAACAATTCCGGGATACAGACTGGAAGGAGCGCTTGCTGAGAAAGTTCAACAAAAAAACAGCGAGGAGGCTACAGCTGTACTAGTCTGGGGCCTTTCTCGTTCGGTGTTGTTTCGCCGGTCAAGAGTGGAAGCGCGATGACGCATCGCATAATCATCCAGTCTGGACCGGAAGACGAATGTTGTAATGTTTTTACTGTAGGCTGCACATGGTGAAGTTTCGAGTAGATAACATTCACGATGGCATCACCAGGCATAACACCGACAAAAATTGTAAAAGCAGGTGCGAGGAGAACTACCAGTTAAGGAAAAATAAAGCAATGTCGGAGGCGGGCTCTACAGGCTCGAGCCGGATGATGGGGCGGGCTTAAGGCAGTTAAGTAAATAGATACCAGGCCCTCCTCTACGAGGAGAGACTGGTGACATGAGGCTACAGCTGTACTGAGGAAAGGTAAGCCAGAATTTAACTGTTAAGTGTCCTGTTTGGTTTGTTATGACGGAGATTGCTCATATAGGTAACGTTTGGGCTATTTGCATATCAGCACTGTCCCTGCTGGCAGGCCTAAATGGAGCAGAGGAGAGAGAAACAGAGCACACATCACTTTGACGTAGTCAGGTCTGTGTAGTGTCACTGCCACTTGTGGGGCTAACGTTGGCTCAGCCTTTGCAGACTTGTGTGTCTAGAACTGTCTGGTAGCCTACAGCTAGGCTACGCGTATTTTGGGAGTTTTTTACTACCCCCTCCCCTCCCCTCCGTCTGCCAACATGTCCGCTGGTCCGCTGCCCCGAGCCTGCCTGGAACCAGCCGTGCCCTTTTGCCGACTGGACACTTTTTCTCCACTTTCATCAGGTTCTTTCCCCTGAACTCATCCATTTAGACAAACCTATTCCCTTCAATCAGTTGTGTACATTTAGTTCATTGTATTAAAAATGTAGCCTAATCTTGTGATGATAAATGAATGATAATAAATCGGTTTATTATTTATACATTATTTACATTAGTTAAAATGTTTAGACACAGTCATGCCCGCATTATAATAGGGGCTATCTGAGCACGTGCCCAGGGGCCTTTGGCCAATCAGAGCCCTCAAGGGCCTTTTACAAAGCCAGTTTTTTTTGGGGGGGTTTTAAGGCTCTTCCAGGCCCCCAGGATTCGAAATCTAAAGTGAAGCCCTATTGAACGGCGCCATCTTGGCAAATTTGTAGTCATTTGACTATTTCCGGTGCCTTTTGTACTTGCGCAGTTGTGCTTTTCTGGCCTACGCGCGTCCACGAAAAAGTTTATGTGAAATGTAGATGCACGTTCCCGGCTCTCTGTTTTTGTAAAAGATATCCATTGGAGACATTATTTTTTATCTATGCATCTTAGTTTTAACAGTTTAATTATAGCTGAACATGTTTTGTTTGCTAGTAGATGGTATTCATTCCGTTCGCGATAACGTTATTGCAGCCAGGCTAAATTCCTCCAGGGAGGGCTTCCGGTTTGGCGACGCCATGTAAAAACGTAGTTTTTGGAGCTCCTCATGGGAATAACTAATTTCATAATTTTGCTCTAAATATATCACATAAATTAGTCCCACTCGGTCAGTTACACCGTTTTGAGTTGATATCCTTTCGTTTTACGGAGAAAAGGAATGTCGAAAGAAAAGAAAACCAGAGGCAAAGATTTGGCTAATGCTTCTGCTAGCCTTGTGGCTAGTGGGGAGGCTAGCCTAGCTGAGGGCGCTACAGTTGCGACTGAGGACCAACACGCAATACTGAAGGCGATTGAGGCTCTGAAACAGGACTTGATGGCTAAAATGGAAGAAAAGGCAGTGGCCCAGTCTGCAGAATTACGGAACCAGGTTGCCCAGATTCAGATGGAACTGTGGACTGGGATTGTGTCTCCAGGACTCTGGTGAGCAACACAGGGGCCCCACAGGGAACTGTCCTCTCTCCCTTCCTGTTCACTCTGTACACCTCTGACTTCACCTACAACTCAGAGTCAGTCCATCTTCAGAAAGTCTCTGATGATTCTGCAGTAATGGGGTGTATCAGAGATGGGCAGGAGGGGGAGTACAGAAACACGATTAACAACTTTGTGGAGTGGTGTGAGGACAACCACCTCCAGCTAAACAACTCCAAGACAATGGAGATGGTGGTGGACTTCAGGAAGAACAGGCCTCCCCTACTACCAGTGACCATCAGGGGGGAGGATGTGGAGGTGGTCCAGTCTTACAGGTATCTTGGGGTACACCTGAATGACAAACTTGACTGGTCCACCAACACAGAGGCTCTCTACAAGAAGAGCCAGAGCCGCCTGTTCTTCCTGAGGAGACTGCGGTCCTTTAATGTCTGCAGCAAAATGCTGCAGATGTTTTACAACTCCGTGGTGGCCGGCGCCCTCTTGTACGGCATTGTTTGCTGGGGAGGAGCCATCAAGGACAAGGAGGCGGGCCGGCTCACTAAAGTGATCAAAAAAGCCGGCTCGATCCTCGGTCTGCAGTTGGACTCACTGGTGGAGGTGGCTGAGAGGAGGACCCTGAAGAAGGTTCTATCAATCATGGACAACCCACAGCACCCACTACACCAGTCACTGATGGCACACAGGAGCACTCTCACTTTCAGTAACAGACTCACCACCATGCACTGCAGAACAGAACGCTCGAGGAAGTCCTTCCTCCCAACAGCCATTAGACTATTCAACTCCACACAATCTGGGCGTGGCCACAGGGACTGCACTTATTAATAACGCACCATTATGACACTATGGCTTTTAACTGGAGATCACTTGGTGTACAACACATCCATTGTTTTTAACAACGTACATGTCTGATGTTTTTGGTCTGTCCTTATCTTGTATGTTTCTATATGTGTATTGTTGTCTTGTGTTGTTTTTATGGCTGTTTTATGAGCTACGTGGCATTTTAATTTCCTTCGGGATAAATAAAGTGAATCAAATCAAATCAAAGGAGTGCGGTCGAACAAGCTGAGAAAAGAACCGAGGCGGTCGAGGGTCGTGTGTCCGAGTTGGAAGCGGGTGTTAACGGGCACGCGGACTCACTTACCACTGTGGGATCAGACATCAGCGTTATGAAAAAGGAACTGGCCATGCTGAGAGACCGGTGCGAGGATCTGGAGGCGAGGTCTAGGCGCTGCAATATCCGAATCATAGGAGTGAAGGAAGGACGTGAGCACGGAAAACAACCGTTGGAGTTTGTGGCCAATATGCTCAAAGAAGCTCTGAAACTCGAGAAGCCGCCAACCCTGGACCGGGCCCACCGCGCTCTCCGCAGCAGACAGGCAGACAATCTTCCACCGCGGGCTTTTGTGGTGAAATGCCATTACTTCACCGAAAAAGAGCTCTTGTTAAAGAAAGCCATGGCGATGAAAACAGTGACGACTGCCGACGGTGACCAGATCCGGATCCTGCCAGACTTCACCCAGCTCGTGAGCAAGCAACGGGCAGCCTTCACGGAGGTGAGGGGTCTGCTCCGGGGGCGCGAAGGGATCCGCTATGGACTGGCCTACCCAGCAACACTGAGAATTACAACGGCGGACGGCCAGGAGGTGAGGTTTCAAGACCCAAGACTGGCCAAGGAGTTCGTGTTGAGGAATGTGTTGCGCACACCGTAATACTCAGGTTTTGTTTGTCTGGTTATGCATGCACAATGGTGTAAGCTAGCTACATCACGGACAATATTGTAGGTGAGAAAGGATACGTGGGACAATTTTGATTTGGCACTTACTAGCTGTAGACTACTAATGTTATTACTGTAGGTTCAGTTGCTCAGATCCCCTAACACCATTTTACACCTGTGACCTGCTTAAAATGCTATGTGATCTGTTGCATACAGCGTGGCTAAATCAGTTTGAGTCAAGAGCTGTTTTGGTTTAACATTTAGTGTTATTATTGTTTTTCCTGCGTTGAGCTCGCATGGTAAGCAGTAGGAGAAGAGGTTAACTGGAAGAGCAAGCAATCTACATGCGAGAGACGAGCGCGGTTACATTCAACGTGTTTAAGGATGATAAGTTCGATTTGTGTGTTCTGTTTAATGTTTACGAATGTGTATGTGTTCATGTTTTCAACCCCCCCCCTTTTCTTTTTCTTATTTTGCGGGCTACAACCCTATCACCAAGTTCAAGGGATTTTAATGGCAGTTTTTCAGGACGAGATTTCAGGAAAGGACATTGTGTACAGGTCCACTAGATGGCGCCAACGGATAAGAACATAGGCAGGGCTGACACCACGTTGGTGAGTTGGAATGTCAGGGGAGTGAACCATCCCATCAAACGAAGCAAGGTATTTTCTCATTTGAACAAATTAAAAACGGAGATAGTATATCTACAGGAAACTCACTTACTGCGTAAAGATCAATCTAAACTGTGTAGAGGAGGTTATACGCAGGTTTTTCACTCAGACTTCAATAGTAAAAGTAGGGGGGTGGCTATCCTTCTACACCGGGATGTGCAGTTCGTAGAGTCTAGCGTTATAAGGGACAAGAATGGTCGGAACATAATTATTCGAGGGAAATTGTTCAATAGACCAGTGGTGCTCGCTAATGTGTATGGTCCCAACTGGGATCATGTTGATTTTTTCAGTAATCTTTTCTCACTTTTACCAGACTTGGGTTCGCATGATCTAATACTGGGGGGCGATTTTAACTGTGTTTTAGATCCAGCACTAGATCGTTCCAGTACAAGGGCCATCACTACTAATGAATCTGCACGGTGCATTAATGCGTTTCTCCAGGCTTACGGGGTGACTGACCCCTGGAGATTCAAATATCCAACTTCCAGGCAATTTTCCTTTTTTTCCCCAGTGCACCAGACCTACTCTAGAATTGATTATTTTTTATTAGATCAGAAATTATTGCCCTTAATTACACAGGTAGACTACGATAGTATAGTCATATCAGATCACTGTCCAGTACTTCTGAAGCTCCGCTTTACGGATAATATACTCCCCCAGCGTACTTGGCGCCTTAACTCAAGACTACTGGCTGATAAAAACTTTGTTGACTTCATAAATACACACATAGATTTCTTTATCGAAACTAATGAGTCTCCAGAGATTAGTTATTGTACGCTCTGGGAGGCCATGAAGGCATATGTGAGGGGGCAGATAATATCCTATAACGCTAGTGAGAATAAAAGGAAAGTCAAACGGGCTACAGAGCTGACCGATAGAATTAAAGTGGTCGATCAACTGCATTCAATATCACCCTCAGAGGACCTGCGCAGAGAGAGAATTTTGTTACAGACTGAGTTTGATTCCCTGACTAACGATAGCGCTATAGATCTTCATTTATATTCTCGCTATAATTTCTATGAGCACGGGGAGCGTGCCAGTAGGCTTTTGTGCCACCATCTAAAACAGTCAGCAGCAGCAGGCTTTATATCTGCAATAAAGGATGGGGAAGGTAATATTGTTACAGACCAAAGGGATATTAATGCTCAGTTTCAGTCTTTCTACAACAACCTGTACACATCAGAAGCTGGTGATGAGGGCCTATTGGAGGACTTTTTTAGTAATTTAGATTTTCCCTCCTTGGATGAAGCGGACAAGTCTGGCTTAGAAAGAGACTTAACGTCTCTAGAAATTGATAGTGCAATTAGGAGAATGAAGTCCGGAAAGGCACCAGGCCCCGATGGGTATCCCATAGAATTTTTCAAAACATTTGCCCTTAAATTACTACCATTACTGTTTAAAGTATTCGATGAGGTCCTGGCCAGAAAGGTTCTTCCTCCGACTATGACACAGGCCTCCATTTCTTTATTACTGAAAAAGGACAAGGATCCGTTATTGTGTGAATCTTATCGTCCAGTGAGTCTACTGTGTTGCGACTATAAAATACTAGCCAAGGTGCTGGCAAGTAGGCTTGAGAAAATCATGCCAAAACTGATACATCCGATCAGACAGGGTTTATCGTGGGCAGGCAGCTATCCAGCAACCTTCGCCGTGTTTTTAATATTATATACCAACCCAATACCGTCGAGCCGGAGGTTGTGATATCCTTGGATGCTCATAAAGCATTTGACAGTATCGAATACAACTTCTTGTTTTCTGCGCTTGAGCGATTTGGTTTCGGCCCGTTTTTTTGCTCATGGATTAAGATCTTATACACGGCGCCGCAGGCCTCAGTGCGAACCAATAAGATAAAGTCCAACTATTTTCCTCTTTTCCGTGGCACAAGACAAGGTTGTCCCCTGAGTCCCCAATTATTTGATATTGCCATCGAACCCCTGGCAATAATGCTGAGAGAGACCGCTGGTGTGGCTGGAATACGTAGGGGGGGTCATTTGCATAAATTGTCGCTTTATGCGGATGACCTTCTTCTTTTCCTCTCGGACCCATGTTCCACTATACCAATTGTGCTGGACCTCATCGCCAAGTTTGGGAAAGTGTCAGGATACAAGTTAAATCTAACTAAGAGCGTTCTATTCCCCATAAATGATAAGGCGCGTCAAATTTCTTTCCAGAGCTTCCCTTATCTGTGTGTAAAGACAGCTTTACTTACCTGGGTGTCTGTGTCACTTATAAGTACAAGAACCTACTCAGCGCTAACTTTGAAACAACATTGAATAAGGCCAAGCGAGATATGGAGAGATGGTCAACCCTCCCTCTGTCACTTGCGGGGAGGGTCAATTCCGTAAAAATGTCCATCATGCCCAGATTTTTATTTTTGTTTCAAGCGATCCCAGTGTTCATTCCTAAATCCTTTTTTAAGAAACTGGATGAGTGTACGTCTACTTTAATCTGGAACAAAGCTGTACCTCGGATAAGGAAAGAATATCTGCAAAGGCATAAGGGGGAGGGTGGTTTGTCTCTACCCAACTATTTATACTACTATTGGGCGGCCAATATCCTCAAATTGTTGTTCTGGTACTCTGACTTGTCAGAGGACGAAGCTCCGGTTTGGCTGCTTATGGAGCAGCATTCGAGTAACCCCGTAGCACTTGGTTCCCTGATTTGTGCCCCATTGCCCCTAAGTAAACGTCATTGGACGAATAACCCAATTATCCAGGGCTCTCTAAAGATATGGTCCCAGTTTAGAATTCATTTTAAACTTATACAGGCTCTCATTACTTCCCCTGTTCTGGCGAATGTCAATTTTACTCCATCTCTCACGGACCCTTCTTTTCGACTTTGGTATGGCAGGGGTATCAGGTGTGTTAAGGACCTTTTTGAGGATGGGCATTTTATTTCTTTTGAACAGTTGAGAAAGGACTTTGATATTCCCCAATCACATTTCCTTAGGTACTTGCAGGTACGGAGTTATGTCAAATCCCATTTTTCTCTAACAGCCCCACGGAGTACATGGATAGACGAGTGTTTGAATTTGGATCCAGGTGGCAGAGGCCTTGTGTCAGTACTGTATGAGAGTATTCAGAGGATCGCCTCCCCATCACTCAACCATCTAGCTAGACAGTGGGAGGGAGAGTTGGGTATTACTATATCAGAGACAGATTGGCAGGCAGCGGTTGCGTGGGTGCACTCGTCATCAATATGCATTAGGCATGGGTTATTACAATTTAAGGTTCTACATAGATTGCATCTATCCCCGAGCAAGCTGGCCAAATTTTACCCAGGCCTTGACCCCACCTGTATAAGATGTATGGGGGACCCAGCTGACCTTAGCCACATGTTTTGGCTATGCCCCAAGCTGATCCCATTTTGGACAGCTGTTTTTGACACATTTTCATATACCTGTAATAAGATTGTTGACCCTAACCCGCTGACTGCACTGTTTGGAGTAGTCCTGCAGGAGATATCAATAACAACTCACCAGGCGGAGGCTATAGCATTTTCTACCCTACTCGCTAGACGTCTGATTCTTTTTAGATGGAAGAAAGCTATGCCCCCATCTCACAAGTGCTGGGTTGAGGAGGTAATGTCCCATCTTAAACTTGAACACCTCAAACATACTGCCCGATGCTCCGCCCAGAAGTACTGCAGGGTATGGCAACCGTTTATCACCTATTTTGAGTCTGAGTTCTCTGCCCTCGAGGCCAGGTAGCCCGTCCACCAGTACCCCCGCCCCCCCCCCCCTCCTTGCTGCACAGCCTAACCACGCAACCTGGATAATGTTATTCTAATTAGATCTAACGACCCTTCTTGCTGCACAGCCTAACCATGCTCCCTGGAAAATGTTATTCTACTTTAGATCCAACGACCCTTCTTTCTTTTCTGTTCCTGACACTACAACTATTTTTGTGAGGAATGTAGCCCCCACACCCCCACCCGTTTTTATCTGTATTGAGTGTATTATGTTGCCTTGACATGCATTTCCATTTCACTTCATGTTGGTAATGGCTGACACTCTGTTAATTTGTGTTTTTGTTTTGTTTTGTTCATGAAAACGTGAAATGTGTGGTGTGGAGTTGAGCACGTTTTCAATGGCAAATGGCTGTGCTATATGGTTCAGTGTGTGAGACTCAATAAAGATATTTGGATAATAAATTCCTCCAGGGAGCCAGTGACAGGCGAGTTGAAAAGCTTCACTCCCGTCAGCAGGAGCTTTGGCCGCTGCTAACGCATCTCGGATAACCCGCTGAGTTCGTGACTGCTATTTCACAATCGCCCTTGATCAATCCCAATACCAATCCGTGGTAATAATGAATCAATTGTTCAGATCGGCAGTGCTGCATGCATTTTACAACATCATTGTTAGCTTTATTAACATAACCATAGCCTACATTTATCTCTCTAACGTTAGGCTATACATCTTACACCAGTCGGCCATTCGATATAGAAGCTAGAAGCGGTCAACGCCGACGTTGACTGAAAACACCCAAACTTAAAGGAGTAGTAAAGGGAAAATGCATGTTTAGCCCTGTTTTAAGGTTACTTATGATCATATACAATGTTCAGATCAAAACATTGACAAAACTAGCACTTTTGAGAAAGTCTGATAATTACTCTACCACGTTTAGGTCATACAATGGATGTGGCTGAGCTGAGCCGGCTGAGCCACTTGTGATTGCCGTTTCACACTACACAGAGTTATATGACATGAATCACAAACGATACATTTACGAGGTTGTGATATGGCCCGTACTGCTGTCGGCCACGGATGATATCATGTACCCACAAACAGCGCCTTGGCTGGTCAGATACACCCTCCTCCTCCCCCTCAAATGTGAAAGCCAATGCGAGTAGTCTACTAAGTCATCTGCCATAATTTTAGCTGGCGGATATGAATTTATAGTAGACTAGGCCCTATTAGTATTACTATTCAGTTGACATTAAGGATGATTTCGGTTGAGTCAACGTTGGCTAGAATGTAGGCTATGATTCCCGTTGTTAAGGTTACAGAACACTCGCGCAGAAAAGGCACAGAGGGCAGCGCTAGTGGGAACACGGCGGTGGAATCCGAAGGGCTAGTCGGTCTTAAAGGACAATGCTCGTTTTTGACAACTTGGACCTCATTTACGACATATTATAAGACGTTTGACTCACCGAGATCACTTTGGTGTAGTTCCTCTGTAATATGATCTTTAGAAACGTCTTTAGACACGAAATAGCTTCCTCACTTGCTCCAGCACGCATGCGCACAGCGTGCTGGAGCAACGATTGCGCGCTGTGCTGGAGCAAGTGAGGAAGCTATTTCGTTTCGAAAGACGTTTCTAAAGATCATGGCATGTGAAAACCACAACAGGCCTATGCTCTATGTAAGCACAACTAGCGATTCATCAAGACAGATTGATGAAAACAACCGTTTCGCGGCAGAAAATAGATTTTTAGAAACTGCATTCTAAGTGCCCCGACCACCGCCATTACATGGATATACTGGCTCGCACTGGATTTTACATTTCTTCTACATGCCTCCGAACTACACCAAAGTGATCTCGGTGAGTCAAACGTCTTATAATATGTCGTAAATAAGGTCCAGGTTGTCAAAAACGAGCATTGTCCTTTAACATGGAGCATCACGCACGGCCTGCTGAACGGCATTCCATAGAGATCACGCTCATTTAACTACAGGTAAGTGGTCATCTGCTCATCACATAGATTGTGACATAAAAGTATGTTAATCTCATCATTTACATGAATGTGTAATTAAGCAGAAATAAGGCTATATATTAAGCAACTCAGGTTTAAGGCGCATGCCGCCTGCCTCTAGCTCCAGTTCTAATTCTTCAAGAGGGATACAATATGGAAAATAACTGACAGGGACTATTTAATTGCACAAATATAATACCCAACTGTTAATTTTGACAGCCTACGTGTTTAAAAAGTGCCCTGCAATTATTTTAATGTGATGTAACAATGTTTTCTCAACCATCGTATTTGGCAATTAAACACTGGCGATGACATCGCTCATCGGCCCAACCCTACCAGGGACAAAGCTGATACAAGGAAAATGAAGTTAACTTCTGGTGTTTGCCTAAACCTATTTTTTTGTCGGTGTGCCTGGACTTACAGTACTTGTTCAAGGTCTCCAGAGTCTTTCCTGCTTAACCTTCAAGACATTCCCATCACATTGGGGACACAACCTAACAATCTCACTGGCTGACAGGCACATAAGAGCAGATATTCCTCTTCAATCGTCTGCCAGGTTGTCAAAGGGAACAGCATTCCCTGTGAGTCAGGACTTGTTATATTTTATGCGGACGCACCCATGTGACTTCTTTCTCATCAACTCACTGTCAAAACCCTTAAGAAAGGCCTAATTTATTTGACATAGATCAGCTAGCCCTTAACGCCCTTGACAGCCATCTTGATGAGGTCCCTGCAAAGTGGGCCTGGTAGCTTCTCTCTCAATCTCTCTCTCTCTCTCTGTCCACAAAGCTTTAATTGACCCTCAAGCCATATTTAATTCTAGGCTTTTCAAATCCCACTTATCAGTCTTCATTTCAGCGACAGTGACACGTGTAGGAGCTTTAGCTGTGTCTAGTGACCTTGCATTCCCAAAGACACCTGTCTCTGATGTGCTTTAACATCTGTGGACAAAAGATCCAGTCAATCTAACAGGAGTAGGGGAGAGCAGCGTTAGTGTTCAGTGACGGCGGTGTTGGACCGATGTTTGGTCAGCAGAACTGAACATTGGTTGATGTGGTGATGTAACTGGTGTATTATTTTCTGTCCAGGCACGGAGGAGCTGTTGTCTCGCGTCTCTTTTCAGGCCATCAATGTGCATCGCATCAATCACTGCTCAATAAGAGAGCTCCTTTGACCCTTTTTCCACCTAAATAAGAGCAGGTTAATTATACAGTTTTTTTTTTAAACATGGGAAAACCTGCTAAAAATAAGTGATCGACTCCTTTCCCACTGCCAGTAGACAAGTATTCCTTTCTGGGTGTTCTCCGGTCACATTAGACATCAGAAACGTGGACCGATGTCTAATGTGACATGTTGAGGTGTCCAGAACTTATGTCATAGCATTGCAGCGCAAAAGGGGCCTAAATTAGCTTTCTACCCGGGTGCCTGTTTCCATCACTGCCGATCGGAGCAGGAGCCAATAAATACTCATGATTACTGCAGGCAGTTGTCCTGGGAATGAACGCTGACTGTAACCTCTCACACTATAAAGTCAAAAGCCAGGTGTTAGTGGGTTTTTTGTCCAGTGGGAAAGGGGCTTTTCTATATTCTGTCCCACACTCCTGCATACCCACTACTAGCGATGGGAGAAAACATCGATTCTGTTACAAACTGTGATTTTTGAGTGTGACGATTTTTAAATCACCATGCTGCCCCAAAATCATTTTTTTTGTTATAAAAAAACAACAACCAAAAAACAACTTCCTGCTAGAATGGACCGCTTTGCGTAGTAGCTAGGTTGCTAGGTTACGGTTATTATTCAGTCAGAAGAAGCAGCAAACATGTCGGACGACAATGAGAAGATTCACGCTGCACCTCCACAAATCGCACATCTGGAAGAAATTCGGCTTTCATAACTCGCCAGGTAAAAAAAAATCGCAATAAATCTCCATATCGAATCGCAATATTACAGAATGACAATTGCCACAAAAATCGCAATATAAATCGAATCGGCACCTCAGTATCGGGATAAAATCGAATTGGGAGGTCCCTGCCAATTCCTGTCTCTACCCACTTCTGTACAGGACTCCCAGCCAGTAGTAGCGTTTAATTTCATCTGGCCAAGCCTGCTCTCTTTCTCTCTCTGACCCTGTCACTCTTTTTCTGCCCCTTCTCTGTCTTTTTGTATTTCCACTGAGCATGTTTCTCTGCTCCTCCCTGCTGGACTGCTGCCCTTCAGCCCATGGGAGCTCATTAATACCCCGCTGGGCTGAGGGGGGAGCACAACAGATCAGACAGGTTAATCTGCACCACTCAGGGAATTAGCATCTACATTTTGGGGGTGATTGGACATTGAAGCACATCCAGTACAACCAGTCACACACACACACATACACACACACGTATACGATGTGAGTGCCTGGGAGCAATCCGTACCGATTTCGCGATTGGTTTTATTTTATTCACTCTTGCTATAGACCAATCGAAGTTTATCTTGCTATAGACCAATCAAAGTTTGTCTTGCTATAGACCAATCAAAGTTTGTCTTGCTATAGACTGATCAAACTTTGTCCTCTTACCCTACATTCAGTGTCTGTCCATAAGGATGTCGATCATACTGCCTGATCCGCAAGAGAAAGTGAATATTGGGCTCAGCTGTGTGTGAGGGGAGAGATCCAAACCTGGGATTAGACGGCTCACTGTGTGGAACTGGGCTGTTTTCAGAATACTACAACACCCTGCTCATGTTTCTATCTGCACTAAATACATGTGAAATGCAATGCAACACTACATTTATGATGTCGAATTTCGAAAATGTTTAATTTCCCTCTTCCCCTTCACTGGGTAAACATCCTGAAACCATGTATTCTGTTTATTACTCAAATGCTACGGTCCACGGCCGGGCCCAGCCCAAAAGAGCTATGTGAAAGCACCATCTCCTCCTTCCCGTGGACCCACCACCCGTGGGAGGAACTGTCGGGGTCGGGTGCGCTGCCAACTAGGTGGCAGTGAAAGCGGTGGGCACCGACGGACCGGACCCAAACGGCAGAGGCTGGCTCTGGGGACATGGAACGTGACCTCGCTGGGAGGGGAAGAAGCCGGAGCTTGTGAGGGAGGTGGAGCGATACCAATTACACCTGGTGGGGCTAACCTCCACGCACAGCACCGGCACCGGAACCAAACTCCTGGATAGGGGTTGGACCCTTTTCTTCTCCGGAGTTGCTCACGATATGAAGCGTATGAGGCCTATTTGGGGTTCCTGCAGGGGACTCCACTGTCCTATTGGGGGACTTCAATGCACACGTGGGCAATGATGGAGACACTTGGAGGGGCGTGATTGAGAGGCATGGCCACCACAATCTGAACTCGAGTGGTGTTTTGTTGTTGGACTTCTGTGCTAGTCACAGTTTGTCCATAACAAACACCATGTTCGAACACAAGGATGCCCACAAGTACACCTGGCATCAGAACACCTTAGGCCGAAGATCGATGATAGATTTTGTTATCGTATCAGCCGATCCGAGGCCATGTGTTTTGGACACTCGGGTAAAGAGAGGGGCAGAGCTGTCCACTGATCACCATCTGGTGGTGAGCTGGTTTTGATGGCGGGGGAAACCTCTGGACAGACCTGGAAAACCCAAGCGTGTAGTGAGGGTGAACTGGGATCTCTGGCATCCCTGTGGAGGTTGGGGACATCGAGCATGAGTGGTCGGTGTTCAAAGCCTCCATTGCTGAAGCTGCGGCTGGGAGATGCGGCCTGAGGGCCATTGGTGGACAGCGGTGGTCAGGGAAGCCGTCCGACTGAAGAAGAAGGCCTTCCGGGATATGTTAGCCCGGGGGACTCCAGAAGCAGTTGCAGGGTATCGGCTGGCCCGGAGGGCTGCGGCTTTGGCCGTGACCAAGGCAAAGCAGCGGGTGTGGGAGGAGTTCGGAGAAACCATGGAGAAGGACTTTCGGTCGGCACCAAAGTGTTTCTGGAAGACCATCAGACACCTCAGGAAGGGAAAGCGGGAAACCATCCAAGCTGTATACAGCAAGGAAGGGACACTGCTGACCTCAACTGAGGAGGTTGTTGAGCGTTGAAAGGAGCACTTTGAGGAACTCCTGAACCCGACTAATCCACCCTCTACGATCGAGGCAGAGCCGGAAGATGATGGGGGGTCATCGTCAATTTCCCTGGAGGAGGTCACTGAGGTAGTCAAACAATTCCACAGTGGCAAAGCCCCAGAGACTGATGAGATCCGTCCAGAAATGTTGAAGGCGCTGGGTGTTGAGGGGCTGTCTTGGGTGACACGCCTCTTTAACATTGCGTGGAAGTCCGGGTCAGTGCCAAAGGAGTGGCAGACAGGCTTTGAGTACCGCTAAGGTGGAAAAGCGCTATATAAGTGCAGTCCATTTACCATTCATGTTGAAACGCAAAATGTCGCAGCCCAGCAAACACCGCAAGGACGTTGGTTTGGTGCAAGCAGTAGCGCTTTTGCCACCCCAGTTGGGTGGAGTGCGCGGTTCACTGCACCCTGGTTACGCACCGTTCCTGTGGGTGGGTGTCTCTCAGTGGCACGGCGGCGGACCAGTGTCCAGTGCGCATATTGAGAGATACGGGAGCAGCCCTGTCTTTTATACTCTCTGATATTCTGCCTTTCTCTAAAAAATGTATATCTATCTAGTGTATTGGTGCAGGGCATCAAAATGAGCTATGTGTCGGTGCCTCTCCATCTGGTGCACTTCAGTTGTGATAGCCAGTGGAGTTAAAGGTGGCCGTGCGTCCGTCTTTTCCAAAAGGTGTAAATGTTCTTGCTCGGTAACGATATTGCTGGTGGCAGGGTTATGCTTATGCTGGAGGTTTTGGAACATATCCCTCTGTTCTACAGCCTGATGTGTTGGCCCAGAGCTAGGTTTCCTGAAGTGTTCCCTGTGTGCACATGTAGCCTACCCGTGCGCAGGCACGCAGCCTGAGTGAGGTAGTTGACTTGGTTGATACCGTGTTCGCGACCGAGTTGTCTGACTCATCAACTGCCCCAGTTCCATCTATGCCCATGTCACCTACCAATGACACAAGTGCTCGTAGTCAGAGCATGCTCCAGAGTAAAAACCTTGTGTCCGAGCCTACCCAGCTATGACACGCAGTAACCTGATTTCCTTTCAGAGGACAGATGTTGAGTTGGCCAAGTGTTGGGAGGCTGCTCGTGATTTAGACATGGATGAGGCTACGAATTAGGATGTAATCTATTTTGTAGAGAATGATCTCTGTTGTATATTGAAATAATATACAACAAAACAACTACTCGTCTGAAAATGAATGTTATCCTATCACCACCACAGATATACTTAAAACATTATTTTTGCTATTATTGCCATCTAGGTGTCACATAGACCAGCCAAGAGCCTGGCTATGCATCGTAACGTCTGATCAGCTGTTTTGTGCAAACTACTTAGAGCCACTAGTCTACTAAAGCAGGTCACTAGCTATAGATAAAAATGTCCAATATTTGATATGACATCAATGACAATTAGCTGGCTAGCTAGCTCATCAGCAATCAATCAACCTTTATTTATCCAGGCAAGTAGTTAAGAACTTCTTATTTATAACAGACTGGCAGGAGGCAAGATAGGCTCCTGCATGTGGGAGAAAAATAGTTCCATTCTTAAACCCAGTCATAATTTCAAATTAGAGTATTCGCTTCCCGCACATGTCCCACTGTTATTGACACTATAGCTGCCCAATCAGATTCAACAAGTAGTAAATCCCTTTCCGGTTGACACATTTCTAATGTGATTTCTGGTTATTGTCGTTGTGTTTTTGGAAGTTGCAATCGTGGTTTCCAATTTGCGATTGTGTTTTCTCTCTTGCTGTTGTGTTTTCTGTCTTGCATTTGTGTTTCCGACTTGCAGTTGTGTTTTCTGACTTGCTGTTGTGTTTTTTAACTTTGTTGTTGTGTTTGAACTTTGCGGTTGTGTTTTTTGAACTTGACGTTGTGCTCTGGTTTTGCCGTTGTGATTTGCACGCGTCGGCCACCGTACTATAGGCCTACATGAAGCACGAGTTGGCTGTGACACACTAAATAGAAGCAGACCTTAATAACCTGTGTCTATACCCTACTATGGGTCTAGAAGGCCTCAAAAGATTAATCAATTCGCCTAATATCTGTCGGTATCCTATATACAGACAGCCAGAAAAGTCATATGCCATCAAATTGCTCCTAAACATAAGAAAATATTGCTCCTTTACATAAGAAAGTGTTGAATTTATATTATGGATAGTCCCTATATTTTATTTGGCTCAATAAAATGTTTAACGACAACATTCCCATGATGTGTTATGTAGGCTATGCGCAGGTAGGGTAGACAGATGTGCGCTATATTGCGACTCTCCTTTTATTGTACACTAATGATGTAGTTCGCGCAGGTAGGGTAGATGGATATGCGCTTTATTGCAACTCTCCTTTTTAAAAGTATAATTTTGCTCTTATCGTGCAAAAACTATAACGGGATGAACGGAGTGCATCACCAAGGGACAGCTTACGATGGGGTCCGACCGCCCTTCGTAACGTATCCCTTGGCTGTGGTATACCTTGGCTAAGAAGGCTCTGGGAAACAGCGAATCGGCTCCAGGGAAGGCTAACGATGTATCTTCGGAAGGTACATCGTAAGGGCGATTTACGATGTACCTTGGGTAGAGCTGTTTCCCAGAGCCTTCGTAGCCAAGGTATACCTTGGCCTAAGAAGGCTCTGGGAAACGCATCGCCACCTAGAGGGGGACCTGACGACGTTCTTACGATGAACATAGCGCTACGATGCCTCTGGGAAACGCACCCCTGAACAGTAACAAGACAGCCACGCACATAAGCCAGGCTGGACCTGGCCTGGTTAATGAATCTCATCTCCCAAGAGGTTAAGGAAAGCAGTTTGCCTCCTTTAGCAGATAGAAATATAAATGAAGGGAGCACTGGATTGGCTTCTCTCTCTCTCTCTCTCTCTCTCTGTCTCTCTGTCTCTCTCTCTGTCTCTCTCTCTCTCTCTCTCTGTCTCTCTCTCTGAACATTCTGTCGCCATCCTAGGAAAAACAACACTTGCCTGACGGGAAATGGGTGGTTGTGACAACAGGAAGTAGACGACAGAGAACACAAGGACACAAAAATGAGCGGTTGAATAAGATCTTAATGAACCTTTGCAGCGTTTGGTTGAAGTGGATATGTCTTAAGAGGACAAACGAGAGGAGTGTAATGGACTGTTTAATAGGACTGATCCGCTGTGGGTTGAAAGGTCTTGTCCCTCCCTGTCCCCAGGCTGCCCGTGGCTGGGTTGAAAGGCCTTGTCCCTCCCTGTCCCCAGGCTGCGCTGGTGGCCTGACCTCATAGACAAACCACACCTGATCAATCTGACCGGACTAGCGCAAGGTACCAGGGAACGCTCAAGCAATAGGCTTTGTTAGGTTGTGAGTCATGCAGACTCCCCATATAATGTGTGTGTGTGTGTGTGTGTGTTGTATTGGGGTGGGGCAGGGTAGGGTGGATGTCTGGTAGGGGTGGGACAATACATACAACTCACAAAACGATTCAAATTCCCGATTTTTTATAAATGTTCACAATGTTTTATAAAATCAGCTGAATTAAGTCCCTTGTTCACAATTGATATTGTCAAGTAGGGAACTGTGCAGAAATCCACACAATCATCACACACAGCACATAGTCGAGGCTGCACTACAATTCATACAGAGACATGCGTATGATATTGAAAGCGCAGTATGAATTGCGAAAACATGCATGAGCACAGGGAATGGAACATGGGAGACAACGGCCCACAGACTACAAACAACAACAACAACAGCAACAGCAAATCTGCATGTTCTAGCAGACAGACCCCCACAATCCCCACCCCCCTTCGTGAGGGAGGGGTGCCCTCAGCACACGTCAGGTGTGGCTGGGTTAACACACACACACAATATGGCATGCACCCAAATACTCAAACACCCTTCCATGCCAGCAGCCAGGGGACTGCGTGGTGCGTCAGCGAGGGCAGGCAGTGTGGTGAGGAACAGGGAGGAATTAGCTGGAACACACACTTACATGCAAGGACTCTCAAAAATACATACAAATACGACAATGCACGCCCATGCAATCACACACATGCACATGCAAGCACACACATGCACATGCAAGCACACACATGCACATGCAAGCACACACATGCACATGCAAGCACACACCCACAACCGCCTTGGCCCCCACCCAGGCCAAACCCTCCATTGTCTGTCTGTGACCCCATTAACAGCTTTGGCTGCTGTAAATTATTCAGCCAGGGTGAGTTCGTTTTAAAAATGTAATTGTGGCCAGTCTGTGCATTAGGAAGTGGGGATGGGGGTGAGGTGGAGGTAGCCCCCTCCTAAGTGATTTCCAACAGCCTCTTACTGCTTGTTATGAGTGTGTGTGCTCGTCGCTGGTCCTTCCCAAGGGGTCTTTTGTGTAGACCACCACCCACCGTTAACATCATCACCATCAGGCCCCCTGGCCCCAGGAAAAGTAACACACACGGTAAAAAGGACCCCCTGCGATCAAACTCAATTAACCCACATTTAGCCACCACATGCTAGTCTGGTGGCAGGTGGCATATTGGCGCTGGTCTGGCAGCTCTGTGACAAACTTCCCTTGTTGTTCATCACAAACTCAAAATGGATGCTTCAAACAAATAAAGCACCTCTAGTTTGGTCCCGATTTGTGGAAGGAAAAATAATTAATGTTAATTATAGATAATGCCTATTTGAAAGGATTCACTCCCACGGTATGTTGGCTATGTTTGTGTGAGCATGTCATCCTGTGTGTTTGAGCCCTAAATTCTGATAATGGCATTATTTTTGGATCATCCTTGAAGTACAGTGTATTTCTCCATAACATTGTACATATCACTAATCTTATATTTCACTACAGGCTACTCGCATCGGTTAATAGAATCTGTCAACTCCAGATTAATTATTTGGCAAAACTGTCAGCAACTGTCCATTCAGGGTGTGTGTCCACCGACGAGCTGTATGTAGCTGAACAGAGCCAAGCTAACAGGTTATTAGAGTGCACTAGAGCTGGAGTTTACAGCTGGCTAGGCTACCCATGTTTTACACTTATGTTACTAATGAGTGTTGTGTTTTTGCAGACTGCAGACTAACTAGCCCAGTTGAGATAGCTAGCTATGTTAGCTTGTGCTAACGTTCACCAACTCTGCGGTTTTGCCAAAAACCGACCGTTCTCATCGTCAGAACAGCCTTTTACATCCTGCGCTCTAGCACAAAAAGTTCAGTTTTTTTTCAAATGCAAATAAAGCCTAGAGCTCATGGTAGCTCATAGAGCTATAGCGCTAAAAATCTGATGATGGTCCTCTGCACTGTATTCTACACCATCATCCTCCCCTCTTACACCCCTAAACCCAGCTAATGTGTGTACATTAGCACCACAATGCTTACTGGTAAGTTGTAGAAATTATCGACCAGTTAATGTTGTCCTCAGATGCCTTATCTCTTAAGCAGGTATAAACACCATGATTTTACCTTGTATGCACTTCACTGAATGATGGAAATGTCTGGTATGGATACATAAGACAAGTTTGCCCACATACTGACCCATATAAAACATGTTTGGCACGAACACCCAGCCCCACACACCGAACCGCAAACACGCGTACCAATATGGTGCTCACTGCTTAATTAGCTATGTGCGAGCAGGGTTCATTGACTAAGGGCAGTAACCCTCGACCCAAAGCTGAGTACAAAAAGGAGTAGTAAACACAAGAGTTATTATTTACCAGATATATGCCAAGCCAACCAAATATGCATGTGAATGACCCAAACTGAATTAAGCCGTGTTAGTTCCTGGATGCTACGCTTCCCTCGCAGGTCAAGAAGGCCTTTATCACATTATTTTTTTTTTTTTACACAAAGGCATACTTTAGCTGCTTGCTGGCACTTAAGGAGCAAATATGTTTCCTTTCATGTGAGAAAGGGGAAGAAACAGATGGTTTTAGCTGGACTGCCAATTGAGATTGAGATAGAGCAGCATGTTGTCTGGAGCATATGAGGGGGCATGGAGGGGTCACAACTGATGACCTGATGGAGGGAAGGGGGGGGGTTTGACCTGATGGACTGGAGGGGGGCATGAAGAGGGCTCCATCTGGTTACAGTTCCAACGTCCAACATCAGCTTCAACAGTGTCACCGCACTATGGTCAAGCTTATTCTCTCAGGCTTCCTCTAGACCCACACCGCTGCCTTAGGCTGGCAGCACAGGGACGGCATAAATGCTGTAGGTAGGAAAGCAACACAAACAACACAAATGTCAATGAAATTGAGTTTACAGATAAAAATGGGAGGGAGAAGAACATTCTGGCGAAATACGAGGGACATTAGCTTTTTGTGTATTCACAACCAAGAGGCGGAGTGCAGCCACTTGTTATTGCTGTGCATCCATCACCTCAGTGCTGATTGATATGGGCACTCCACAAAGATAACGAGGGAGTGTGGGGGGGTGTGGGATTTCTAAATGCTGGGAGCAATCAATGGCGGTGAGGATGAGACAGCACAATGGCTCTCCCTCTCTGATGAGGTTAACCCCACCAGCCTCTTCCAGTGCCCATAACATCTAACTAAAGAGCCGGGCTCTCATGGCTCCTCTGGCCAGAACCCTCTGTGGATCATGGCTAGGGCTGTTGGACTGTCCTGTAGAGAGATCCACTCTTTCCCTCTGGGGTATGAGTCAGTCTCACTTGACTTGACTTGAGATGCGACTTTGACTTCAAGGAAGCACTTGAGGGTTTCACAGTCATCTGGAAGAACGGTTTCTGATACGTTTGATGGATAGCAGATCATTATTTTGAGTCAGACCAGGGGACTTTTATACGAAGCAAGTTCAAAATAACCAGGATACCTTTTTGTTAGCTGGCTTGACTAAACGTAACAACAGCAATCACGCATAACCACAATGGTGGTTATCAATTTGTTAACTCAACCCAGATATCCCCAATCTAGCTATGAAGCACACATAACCAATACATACCAACCATATTTAGGATTATCAGTGCTCCATTATGAACGCATGAGTAGATCTGACTCAAGGTTATAATAGTTTTGTTTTTTTCATTAGTTTTTATTTTTATATCGTTTTAACACTTTGTTTTCAATTTCAGTTTAGTTTTGATTAGTTTTTAAAGCAGGTTTACACGTTTATTTTATATTTTGAAAATGTTTAGTTTTAGTTTAGTTTTTATTAGTTTCATTATTAGTTTTAGTCTTTTGTTCTTCTGCGCTAGCCTCGTGAGACCATCCTGATGTCGCGATCAAGTTGTTTCACTGCGTGTGAAACAAACCATCTGGCGCACGACAGGTTACTTCTGCGCAGGGACACAGCTAAAGAACATGGAGGATAGATTTCATATCCACCCCAAATACTAGGCTTATGTATGAAATGAAAAAGACTAAAACTAAGGACATTTTCTCAATAATTTTAGTTTATTTAGTTTTGTAAAGCCTAGTTTTGATTTTGATTTCAGTTAACAAAAATGTTTTTTCACACTTAGTTTTCGTTTTTTAGTTAGTTTTCGTTAACTATAATAACCTTGATGTGACTACAATAACAATTGTGTACGCTATGCCATGAAATTAATGTGCTACTTAGATGTATATTTATTTATGGCGTGAAAGGCAGTCATAGGCCTTCCCTTATTGTTTCAGCTGCAACCCTGCGAGCCTCGCAAAAGGACAACGCTTAAATGTTTAACTCTATAATTTACGCTATTTGTTTCAGATTGGAGCAGACAATGTGAGGTCTCTATACAAGACCAGTTTAGAACTAGAGATTAAAGGAGTAGTAAAGGCAAAATGCATGTTTAGCCCTGTTTTAAGGTTACTTATGATCATATACAATGGTTCAGATCAAAACACTGACAAAACTAGCACTTTTGAGAAAGTCTGTTAATTGCTCTACCACCGTTTTGGTCATAAAGGCTCCCACAGAGTCGGGCGGAACGTACGCGGAACGGACTCCGCAGAGGTCCGCGCGAAGCTCAAAATTTCTAACGCGCGGACGTCCGTGTCACGCACCGGTGTCACACAAAAGGCTGCTCGGCGTGTTTGTTCACACCGACCTGCATTAAATGTGACACTGATCTGTACTTTTCTTTGTGCAGCATAGACCGGTGAGCGATGATTACCAGGGTGCAGAAGGAATGGGGCTAGGCGCCCTACCAGGTCGTCAAACTTTTGACTGTTCATTTGGAAGTAACTAAAATGTTTCTCTTCATCAATACTTCGCATGTCCCTCACCAACATGATGAACTCCCCTTCCTCATCCCTTGTTTGGTTAAGTGGCCTTACATACCACCTTCTCTGTTTTCCGCCCGCATAGCCATAATACAGAGCAATTCCTCCTCATCATCGGTGGACGATGCCATGACAGAAAGTGTAAACAGCCTGCAAGGATTGTGGGAAATGTAGTAAACAAGCATGAGAAATATCGGTAATTGGTACGCGGTGGTAGCCTGGTATGACCATCCTGATCTAGTGAGCTCACTGCTTCGCTCCGCAATATCGGTCTGGCCTTTGCCCCATAGAGAGCGATTATGTGGGCGGGGGTACTTGCCTTGACAGACAAACACCTTCAGCCAATCAGCGTTCAGCAAACTTTTACCAAATCCAGTCGGAAGAACGGCAAAAAAACGAAACTCCGCTAGTGCATACTCTTGTTCTTGTTTAAGTGTTGTGATTAAGTCTATTTCTGCAATAACTGCACTTATACAGTAGCTGCGTTTATTCGTCGTTGCTCGTTGCTTCGGGAGCTGCCGTGTTTATTTAGCAAGCGGCAAGGACACGAACCAATCAGGTGCTGCTTTCCACTGTGGGGCGGGACAGCAGTTAAAACGCAGTCCCTGATTGGCCTGGTATGGTCTGGATTTTGGCATAATCGCTCTGGAGGAGGCGAAGGCCAGACCGTTCTGCGTTAGTGAAACAGAATGTGAGCTTGCGAGAACGTGGGAGTCTTAAGCCGTTCCCTCCGCCGACAATCTGTATCTTTCATATGATATGCTCATCAGGGAAAGCCAAAGGGGGGTTTGTCAGTCTCTTAAAAGCCTTCTGAAGAGAATATCTTACTATTCTCTGTCAGTTGTCCTCGGATGAACTCTCCCTCCAGCAGCATTTCCTCCATGCATGCACCAGTACTACAAAATGATCCGTAGTAAATTGTAGCCAATTTTGTGCTTTTTCATTGTAAATTGGCTATTGCCAGAACATTTGGGAGGGGTGACTGTATTTTGAAGTTACAAATATATGCTTGGACCTATTGAAAAGTGAAATTGTATGAAAGCTCCATATGCCAAATTATATTATTAAATATAGTGACATAATATGTAAATGTACAAATAATAAAAATAAAATAATAAAATCAAATTATTAAGGCCTTTATTCATTTGCAGTATATTGGTCTTTTTTATTTATATAATTCAGTCTCACTTATCTGCAATCAGTACCTATTTTGCTCTTATTATTAGGCTATACTTAAACAGACCTACTGTACACACAGCTTCAAATCATGATTGTTGGTAAATGCCCAGAAACTTCCAAAAATATTTGAAATAATTAGATTTTAAATGATACTTGGAACACCACAAGATCAACATAACATTAATAATGTAACAGTAACAGTTCACATTTCATGCTCTGTCATTATCAGAATATGGACTTTCATTACACTACTTTTTATTGTGATCAAAAACTGAAGTGACAAGATAATGGAAGTTACAGTAACTCCCAAAAGGGTCAAAGGTCTAAAAGGTCTAAAAGGGTCTAATATAACGCCATAGAACTGCCACATATCCAGTTTTTCTCAGTTTGGGACTTTAGGGAGTTACTGCCTTTTGCCTTTGTAGGGCAGTATAGCTACCTTTCCCAGCTTGGCTCGAACAAAAACATATCTGGACAAGTAGCCTAACGTTACTTGTTTACTTTTTACCCGCACTTGATTTGTCTGCTGCGCGGGACATAGAGGGAGGAGGAAAAAAAAGGGAGAATGGAATCGAGGTCCTGCTTTTAATTTGGATGATCGAAATCGAATGCCCACTTTGATCAATTTTCGATTTCAAATTGAAATCGTGACACCACTTTGGAAGTGCAAGAGTTCTTTTGCCACATCTTCAACGAGCCCGCAAACTAGTGAAGCTGATGAGACACACAGGAAATGACAGCCGTGTTAGTCTGACTCTCAGGTGGTGGCAGTGCTCCAAGGTTAGATATCATTAAGTATTTTCCTGGAGGCGGAGTGAATGTTCCACAACTCTCTGAGAGACTCATTATGAAATACCCAATGTCTGTCTAAGCCCAACAATGGCTCAATAAAGCTCATTCACAATGCCCTGGATCCCAACACAGGCCCAGAATATCAATCGGTCTTTTCAGTGAGTTAATGTCAGTCAAGTGAGTTTATAGAAAGTTCTTGAGCAAAGTTTAGGCCCATCTTTGATTTTCTCAAGTGGAAACAACTGCAAAGTCCATTAATCATGCTTCAAGAGATAACATTAATGTGAAGGAGTTAGCAGGGCCAACAGACCATCACCAACTACAAAGTGATGCCTACAGACATTGCCGCAACTGATAAAGAGCTCACGGACAGGCTCAATACCTGCTATGCAAGGTTTGACGCACTGAACGCGAGCACAACATCCACAGACCACAGGGAACCTGAACACACAGTCCTACAACTAGGCTATCTGAGGCTGAGGTCCACGAGGCCTTCAGGAAGGTGATTGCTTGCAAAACTGCTGGTCCAGAGATGGGGCTTGAGCACACAAACACTTGTGAATTTCTACCGCAGTATCAGTGAAAGTGTCCTGACTGGAGGCATCACAGCTGGTTATACCAACGACAACAATGTCACCCAGACTTTGGTGAAGACAGAGAGACGGAAGATGGCTGAGCATCATGACTGTGAAGGAAAGGTTCCACAACAGCTTCTTTCCTGATGTGTTGCACATGCTCAGCAGCATACAGCAGCAGCAGACCACCACTGAAGACCCCCCTTGGACAGATCCCCCCACCCCGATGATCCATTACTCCGCCACACAGACACCTCCATGGGCCAGGCATCCTCCGATTACGTCAGTGGCATTGCTATAACGACTGGCCACATTTATGGGGGGGGGGGGGGGTTCTGCTGGGTGGTGGCTAGCTCCCATCAACGTAGCCAAAAAAAATATGATCGGAACATCCCTACTCAAACTTTCTTGACCTCGGTCTTGAAAAACTTTGCTTGCAAAATTGTTCAGTAAAGCAAGTTGCTAACAACAGGCTTATTTGGCTCACTGGCTCTGTGTGCTCCCGCCTCAGTGTTTTTACTACCCAGAATCCTCCAAAGACAACATTAAGGAAAGTAGAGGATAGAGGGGAAGGAGTGAGGGAAGGAAGGAAAAAGAGAGATAGACACAGAGGGAAAGCAATAGAGAGCAAGAACAAGAGTAATAAGGAGACGGAATGACAGAGATGGGGAGAAGAGGGAGAGAGGAAGTGAGGGATGGGGTGAGTGGAAGAGCGAGGGACCAGTGGTAGTGGAGTGGTTGGCAAGCAGAGTTATCTCTCTCTTTCTCTCTCAGCAATCCTATTACTGGTCCCTGAAGCTGTGTGCACCCGCCGAGCTACGATTTCACAGCTCTTTGCTTACTCCCAAACACATCTTATGCAGGATCGATGGCCCAAATGCCTGGTCGGCTGCATCTCCATATCCATTACCATAACATCCGTCTCCTGGTAAAACCTGATGCCTGCGGTGGGTGCCAACAGGGTGTAACAGCAGGTGTGGGCTTCCAGCACAATCTCTTCATCCTAGATGGGGTAAGAGATGCCGCTATTCTATACACACTCTAGTACACACATGCAAACAGATACAGATAGAACCCTAACACACATGCACACACTTGCACACAACGTATTGTATGGCTATGTATGGTTGATTGAAGAACAGGGTTGAACTCTACTCTCTGGGTTTAACCCTCGTGTTAGTCTTTAATTCAAGATTCAAGATCTGTTTATTACCCATGTATTTACACAAATGCAATTTATGTACTATACAGAATGGAGTGTGGTGAGTGTATGTACATTGTGTTTGCAGTGTATGGTGTGGTAGATGAGCGATGTTAAGTTATATACAGTGTGTGTGCCGTTGAGGTATGTGGAACAATCAGAGGTTGTGTGCAAGTGGTATAGAGTCAAGGTGTGTGTGTCTGTGTGAGGGGGGGGGGGGGGGGGGGGGTTCATCGGGGGGGGGGACACAAGCCTTGTTAATGTGTCTGATGGCCGTGGGAAAGAAGCTGTTTCTGTGGCGCTTGGACCCGGTCCCGATGGACTGCAGTCTCCTGCCAGGAAGTGAGGAGGGGAGTGGGTCAAAGAGACCGTATGGGCCTAGCAGTAGTTGTTTTAAATGTAGTAGTACAGTATTATATACTAGTACGGTAGTACTAGTATTTATAGTAGTTTTATATTGTTATTCAGGCAATTAATTCAACCTTTCAACTTTGACAGTATTATAGTTTATCTTCCAGGTTTTGTAGCAGTGGGCCTCATTCACGAACGGACTTAAGATTTCTTCTTAAACTCCACTTACACTGTTTACAATAAGATTCTAGCATTCACCAATGTTCTCACATGTGGAAATGAAGAACAGAATCTACGAACATGGAAGAGCACGCTTAAGGAGGCAACGGACATATTAGTGCGAAAGGCAGGTTCATTTAATGCATGTTTCCTGTTTGAACATGACCTGCAGCTGAGGCCACGGCCGGGTCTTTCATTGCCCAGCTGTCTCTGGAGGATGGTGAACAGGACATGAACATGACGTGACATGTCGAACAAGCCAGGTCAAAAGTAGATTAGGCCCTCTTGTTTAAAAAGAGTATTGTGATTTTTCATCTCATCGATTTGAATCGTCACGTGTTCGTATCAATTTAACTGTCTTACAGTGTATCGTTACATGCCTAGTTACATGCCTAGTTACATGCCTAGTTACATGCCTAGTTACATGCCTAGTTATGGGAGCATGTCTGTAGGACCCGTCCCATCACCACTTGCTGTTATATTTGTATGTTTTTTGGAGGTTATTCCACTCCCAGAGATTGAATGACTGTTACATACTCAGTTGGACTACACATCAGTTTAGTTGTGAGGCTTTGTGGCTGTGGCTTAGGCCTACAGTGAAATTACCAAATGTGAAGATTAACATTGACAATGACGCAAGTTGCGGCATGCCTTTCCCCCAACAAAGTACAAATCAACCTCATAGCTCATTTCATTATTATTACTCCAGAGTGCTGAGTGTGTGTGTGTACAGTATGTGTGTGCGTAAATACTGTATGTGCGTGTGTGTTTCTGCCTGTGTTGGCGTGGTTGCAGATTGATGTCTTTAGGAAAGACATTAGTTGGCTTTATTCATATGCAAATGATATTCTCTTTATCTGCACCTCCCTCGGTTAGAAGATCATTTATAGATGAGGAAGATATATGTGTCGCATGGCAACCTGTAATTATGGCGGCCATCTTGAGAAAGGGTTCACTCTCTTCCCATCTGAATTCCTCCTCACTCTGGTTTTTACTCTTTTACACAAAGAAAAGAAAGTATCAACACTTACCTGCCTCAGGCATCTTAGGCAAGGCACGTTTATTTGTCTCACACATTTCAGCAACAAGGCAATTCAAAGTGCTTTACATGAGACATTAAAAGCATCAGGGAAAAATACATAAAAGGTCACATAAAACAAAAGGCAAAAAAGGACATTCAAAACAAAATGCAAGAACATTTAAATACAGGAATACAAGTTACAGTGCAGTGTATGAATTAATAATTATTTTATTTAATAAAAAGCAGCGGCAAAAAGAAAAGTATTCAGTCTTGATTCAAAAGAACTGAGAGTTGCAGCAGACCTGCAGTTTTCTGGAAGTTTGTTCCAGATATGTGGAGCATAAAAACGGAACGCTGCTTCACCATATTTTGTTTTAACTCTGGGGACAGAAAGCAGACCTGTGTCAGACGACCTGAGAGGTCTTCATGGTTCACGTAGCAGCAGATCAGAAATATATTTTAGCCCTTAACCATTCAGTGCTTTATAAACCAACAGCAGTATTTTAAGGTCAATTCTTTGACAGACAGAAAGCCAGTGTAAGGACCTCAGAACTGGAGTGATGTGATCCACTTTCTTGGTCATAGTGAGGATTCAAGCAGCAGCGTTCTGAATCAGCTGCAGCTGTCTTATAGATTTTTTGGAGAGACTTGTAAACACATCGTTACAGTAGTCGAGTCTACTGAAGATAAACACATAGTTTTTCCAGATCCTGCTGAGACATAAATCCTTTAATCCTTGATATATTCTTCAGGTGATAGTAGGCTGACTTTGTAATCATCTTAATGTGACTGTTGAAATTCAGGTCTGAGTCCATGACTACACCAAGATTTCTGGCTTCGTTTGTGGTTTTTAGCATTACTGATTGGAGCTGAGCACTGACTTTTAATCGTTCTTCTTTGGCTCCAAAGACAATTACTTCAGTTTTATTTTTGTTTAGTTGAAGAAAGTTCTGGCACATCCAATCGTTGATTTGTTCAATGCACTTACTCAGCTCTTGTATGGGATCTTAGGAGACAAGCTTGTCAATGTACCACAGCCTGATATAGAGACTTATACCTAACGATGGATACGTAATGATTAAATCATTGAAAGTGGCCCCTTTGACAGAAAGCTGACAACAACAACCACTAGTGCAGCTGGGGGTAGAAAATGGTCGATTTGCACATTTGGGGTCTAGACAAGCGTTTTACCTTGGCAGTGGTCCAAGGCCAGGGGAGGCAGCAGGTTAATGGACAGACCTGATGGCCAAGATCATCCTCCATCTGCTGACTGCCACCTCAGCTTAATAGGGGACACACACTGACCAGATTATGGGTATGTCACCCCAAGCCAACCAGCGCACGCATGCACACACACACACACACACACACACACACACACACACACACACACACACACCCCACCCAACGCCACCCTAAATCCTTCACTTCAGGACACTGCAGTGCAGACAGAAATCACAACCCATTCCTTTTATACACACTGTAGATAAAAACATGTGCAGGCAAATTATGTTATACAGTATATTGCTAGTAGAGCTGTAATTTCAATTTTGTTGTTGTTCACATAATTCACATTTTCAAACTTACTTCAGCACTAGGTGAAGTTCTTAGTCGCTTGTTTATAAAGGAGATACATTTATGAGTTCTGGCGAGTAGTAGTGCACTTGACTGTCTACGTTAAAACACAATTATCAGCTAAATGACTGAAATGACAAATGACATCCCATACAAAATGAATTACTATAGGATTTGAAGTGTCCTTCTCCTATTGTAATGAGGACTGTCTGTCTATAATCATTTTATCTGGCCTACAATGTTAAGTGAATAACGAGTTAGTAAGACCGGTGTCAACGGATCGCAACGTGGACTGTATTTTCATGAGGACTGTAGGGGGCGACGGAGCACTACCAAAATGCTAAACACGGATGAAAATGAAGCGATATGGCAGAATACAAGACGCATTTAAGTCAAAATAGTCTGAAAGTCAATTTTCGTGCCTTCTTTCACTGAAAGAAGGCGCAAAAATTAAGTTTTATTTGGATTTGTATGGGTAAGCCAGGCTTACCCTGGCTTATAGGAGCAATCGCCACTGGCAGGGGTACCAATAATTTGCAACACTTGGGACAATTTAATTGTTCCTACCAAAACGTACACAACTATAATTTCACACCAAAACGAAGTCCATCACAAGACTACGACAACTCGTGCTCAAACACCACAACGCCTTTCATCAAACTATCTATTTTAACAAATGCTGGATTTTGAAGCCTCGGCGCTACCATTAAATAACTTATTTAGACGCGTTCTGTCCGAGTGAAATTATTTTTCAGAGGTAGTCTTCTTCTATGGTGGACTACCTCGGAAAAATAATGTAGCAATGTAGCCTGCTTCGAGCGAGAGGGCAGTCTACCATAAAGTGTAAAGCCTAACCATAATGTAATAGATCTAGACTACATGCATTGTGGTATTTCTTGTCATAGAAATTGTAGTCTCATCACCTCCCTCAACCTTTCACATAGCTGTGCTAATCTAATTCATGACAGGATGACCTCCAGGAGATCAACACACCTAGACGTTGTCTACTCCAGAATAACCATCCTTTGTCCCTTCAAGATTTACCGCCTTTTCTCATGTCACGTGTCTGTATTCTCGACCACTGTTGATGACGTCTGCCATTTAATATGACGTGTACAATGGGTTAGCCAATCACATCCTGGAAGCACCATACCTGTGTATTGCTTGAATATAAGGCTGCGCAAGACCAGACCGGGGCACTTCACTTGGATAAACCACTCAGGTGCGTTGTACTGAAGTCCTTGCGCTCGTATGTTTTCTCAATAAACCAGACTTAACCTGTTTGAGCGAATCTTGGCAAATCCTTTTTGACTAGATCAGTTAAAAATCTTCGAAAAAGCCCAGCTTGCCTATCAATTGTTTCTCAATAAACAGTTATGTCATCCTCTGAGTCCGAATAAGTAGGCTAGGCTAGACCGGCAGCTCTAAATGCCTTCCCAATCAATGAGACGTGGTTGTAAAAATGATGTGTTATTGATGAAAAGGGTAAAACTGAAAAACATGGAAAGAGAGTCATTGCATTGATCGATGCAGTCTGTTCAAATAGTCATCAAAAGATAAAGTAGGCCCTATTTAAAATGACCAATTACATCTTCAAATCCAATGCATGTCGTAAACATCTTAAATTAGCCTACAGCCGTAATTGGTCCAGAATGCTGCTGCGCGCCTCCTGTTTGGAACCAAGAAGCGGGACCACATCACACCGGTGCTGGCCTCCCTCCACTGGCTTCCTGCTCGCTTCAGGATTGATTTTAAAATCTTAATGTTTATTTTTAAGGCTCTACAAGGTTTGGCCCCCCACTATCTGGCTGAACTGATTCAAGTTCGGGCGACATCTAGAACCCTGAGGTCCTCCTCCGAGACTCTTTTAACAGTCCCTAGATCAAGACTTAAGACCAAGGGTGACCGAGCTTTTGCGGTGGCTGGCCCAAAGCTCTGGAACAGCCTCCCTCCACACATTAGACACGCACAGAACTTAGGGCTCTTTAAGTCTCATCTTAAAACGCACTTGTTTTCACTGGCCTTTGAGGCCTGATAGCCTACATCCCTTGTCCTGTTTTGTGTCCTGTCCTTTTATTGTTCTGTGATTATGTGCACTTTATTCTGTTTTTTGTTTTAGTTTATTTTATATATTGTACAGCACTTTGGTGCAACTTCGGTTGATTTTAGACGTGCTTTATAAATAAAGTTGACCTTGACCTTGTAATTCAAAGTAGCAAAGGTGACAAAATGAAGTGAAAGGCTGCCAACTGGACCACTCCAATGAATCCAATGAAACTCTCAATGTGGTCTACGTTTATTCTTTAGGTTTTACAGAATTGCAACACCCCCCCCCGCTACAAATTATTTTATAATCAAATAAACTGGATGGACCGGTTTCCTAGCCCTCGATCGTTAGCGTGTGCTTTGCCATGACCGGCCATTCCACAGGTGTTGGGTTGAATTCGCTAGTTTGATTGATGGATGGATTTAACGTAAAAGTATTGTGCAAGTATTGTATAGGCCTATGTTAAGAGAGGTTGTAACCATGAACTCAGCCAGAGGTAGGCCCTACTGTAGATTATCAGCATTATCACCAGCCTCAATTGACGAGGACTTTCCTCTAGGCTACGTGTTGCCATTCATTTAAACCACCATCTCATCTAGACTACTTCTGTTGCTGCATTTTTACCTTTATACTTTCATGATTTTAGAGCGCCAGGATTTCCAGGATTCCAATAAGTCCATCCATTCATCCAACTTTGTGCTGAGCGCAGCGCGTACGTTATGGCTGGTAGCCTACTGTCAAGGATCATGACTGATACACTCCCTTAATTCCCGCGACTCCCCAGACCATCAAGATAATTTCAATATGAAATACCTTTAAGTGGGGTATTCCAGGAGGTACTGTAACAAGTCGTCGGTCTTCATGACGCACTGTTATGCTTGTTTGCTGTGTAGATCCAGAAGTGGGCATCTCTTCCTGTTTATACCGGCGATTTGAAGCAGCTGGTCAGTTCACCCCAGTGCAAGAATAGCAATCTAAAGTACAGTGCAATATAATACAATACAATAAGTGCTTAGGAGGGAGGATTGTTGTAGTACTTCTTGAGAGATGAGTTTTGAGACTGCGACGAAAGATGGGCAGCGACTGCTGTCCTGACATCAGTGGGCAGTTCATTCCACCACTGCGGGGCCAGGACAGAGAAGAGCCGTGACCGTGTCGATCGACCGCAGGGGCCTCGCAGTGACGGGGCAACCAGTCGCCCCGAGGTAGCAGAGCGTAGCGGTCGGGAGGGGGTGTAGGGTTTGACCATGGCCTGGAGGTAGGAGGGGTCTGTTCCTTTCATTGCCCTGTAGGTTAGCGCCAAAGTTTTAAACAGGATGCGAGCCGCTACAGGGAGCCAGTGTAGGGAACGGAGGAGGGAAGTTGTGTGGGAGAATTTGGGGTGGTTGAACACCAGGCGAGCAGCGGCTTTCTGGACAAGTTCCAGAGGTTTAATGGCTGACGCTGGGGCCCCAGCGAGGAGGGAGTTGCAGTAGTCCAGGCGGGAGATGACCAGGGCCTGGATGAGTACCTGCGCCGTTTCATCAGTGAGGAAAGGGCGAATCCTCCTGATGTTGTAGAGCATGAATCTGCAGGAGCGTGTGACGGATGTGACATGTGCAGAAAACGACAGTTGGTCATCCAGGGTCACACCCAGATTCCTCGCAGTCCGAGTCGGGGTCACCACTGTGTCTTCAATGGTGATGACCAGGTCCCGGTGCGGGCAGCCCTTCCCCGGGAGGAACAGCAGCTCAGTCTTGACCAGATTGAGCTTGAGGTGATGTGTCGTCATCCAGTCCGAGATGTCAGCCAAGTAGGGCTGGGACGACGCGTCGACTTAGTCGACGTAATCGACTACGCCAATACGTCGACTTGCGTAATGTGCGTCGATGCGTCGCAAATAACAACATGGCTGCGACCAGCGGAGCTCTTTGTGAAGACAGCCGCAAGATAGCACCGTAAGTCACCGTTGTATTTCTGTTCACTTTTCTGGCCGTGTATGAGTGAAAAATGGATAGCTACTAGCTAATGTTACACAAGCAATGTAGCTCACCACAGTTTGTATGTCTTCTGGTGTTAGTAACGTTAGCTTTGTAGCTGGCTAGCTACGGTAGCCTATTGTCATTGTGGTGCTCGCACCTAAATGGCTACGTTAGCATCAATTTAGCTAATCATAACATAGCAGCGAGAGTAACGTTAGCTAGCCATGTAGCTACTAGCTAGCTATGTGTTGTGGTGATGGACAGACTTCTAAATGGCCATGTTGGCATTCAAGTTGGCTAAACATAGCAGTGAGGTGGAAATTAAGGGGCCGACACGTGATAAGAAATGTGTGCTTTGCACGAGGTAGGGCGCAGAGCGTTTTGTTTACAAGCAAATGTTGCTAGGCAACAGGGAAGCTACCGGAGCTTTTGAAGAACGGTGTGCTAAAATCTCCGAAAACAGAGGTTATTTGGATAAACTGACCACATATTGGTAATCTACATGGTTACTTTCTCGCCTGAGAAAACATTAAAACTAGTCTTATTTTTAAATATGTGACAGCGGCTGGTGATTTGGTCCGCAACTCGGCAAACCCCGAAATGCGCTAGAGGGCAAAATAACTAAAAAAACGTTTTTTTTCGTTTTTTGTTTTTTGGTGTATTACCAAAGTTGAAGTTGTGAAGAACCTACTTACTATAACAGACAACAGTTTTAGGTTCACGAAATACGTTTAATTAGTCTGCAAACTAAGCTCGTTTTTAGCTGATTTCGAGCCGGGTTTGGGGGCGGGCAGATCGATTAGCATGATTTGTTTTCATTGGCTATTGCTTCCGGGTTCTCCGCCCCCACCCTTCCCCAACACGCGTGTTTACATTCAGTCCCACGTTTAACCATGGATGCTACAGCTTTTGCTAAAGAGAAGACGGGGATGGCATCCAGGACATGGAAAGAGTTTTAAGAGCAGCTAAAACTCCAGCAGAGCAGGACTCGTTCGTACACGGAGTTTATTCTTGATGACCTGTGATACAGAGATGACTGTAACAAAGCAAGATGCTACCAAGCGAACGCGAACGACGTCCCAGATTCACACCACCGCCAAGCATTCTGCTTTGCTTTGGGGTAAGCTGATCTTTATACTATCTGTGCTGTTTACATTACATTAACGTTAGTCGTTTAGCAGAAGCTCCTTTCTAAAGTGACTAAGTCTAGCTAGCATAACAGGCACTAGCACTAACAAAGGCTAGCTAGCTAACGTTAGCTAACATGCTAGCTAGTGAGCTATCCCTTTGTTCCTAAACTAGCCAGCTACCTAGCACAGGGACATGGCTAGCTAGTGAGCTATCCCTTTGTTCCTAAACTAACCAGCTACCTAGCACAGGGACATGACTAGCTAGTGAGCTATCCCTTTGTTCCTAAACTAACCAGCTACCTAGCACAGGGACATGACTAGCTAGTGAGCTATCCCTTTGTTCCTAAACTAACCAGCTACCTAGCACAGGGACATGGCTAGCTAGTGAGCTATCCCTTTGTTCCTAAACTAACCAGCTACCTAGCACAGGGACATGACTAGCTAGTGAGCTATCCCTTTGTTCCTAAACTAACCAGCTACCTAGCACAGGGACATGACTAGCTAGTGAGCTATCCCTTTGTTCCTAAACTAGCCAGCGTGGCAGCTAATATCGAGCTAGGTAGCTATATTATAGAGAGAAACAGAATGAGAGAGCATGAGAGCTATGGTAGTCTGACACCTTTTTCTTTGTTTTGGTTACAGGATGAGCAAAAAAGTGAGGATTTGCAGCTCTCCCTTCATACCAGCCAGCAAGAAGATCACTAAGCACTACAGCTTTGATTTTGCACAACAGGTGAGAATACGTTCATCCTATCATGCATTAGCTAGTCTATTTAATCAACACATTCTGGTACTATTTTATCTATATGGAGTTCCAGTACTGTGGGCAATAGTTTAATGTACTTTCTTCCTTCTATTCTATTGCAGTTTTGATGCTGAGAGACCTGGCATGGTTGTAGCCAGAGAACACCGTGACGCACCGGCAGACGAGTTTCAGCTACTGCGCAAGCCTGATGTCCTGCCCCCCAGAGAAGGTCTTCTTGTGCAAGCCCCACCCGGACTGGACATGGCCAGACAGACGTATCTCTTTGACAAGATCAGAGAGTTCTGTTCTGATGAGGGACGAGACGTCACATGTCCCCCGCCAAACTCCACAGCAGCTCAGAACAAGAATGTCCGCTTGTAGATTCACTGCAGATCATCAGGACGGACAGCAATGCAGGAGAAAGGCCACAGCCTTTCCTGTTTTCCTGTTTGTATACTGAAGCGTTGCTTGTTCTCTTGCCCAGACTTGCCCACACTTGCACAGACTGCATTGTTAGAATATTGAATACTGAGCTGAGTACTGTTGTTATTACCTTGAGTATTGAGCTGGGGACTGTTATTACTTTGTTGTACACTTGATCACAATGAACACTATGCACCTTGTCTCTAAAACAGACAACTGACTGTACACTTTAACACTTAGACTGTTGCCTTTTTTTGTACACTCAACTACTTATGCTTGTACTTTATATCATGTATGTGACAATAAAGAACGTTAAATTTGAACTTCATCTCATATTGTTCTTAACTGCATTCACAACACAAGATTAATACTGACTCAAAGAGTGTGGGGTCATCAGTGAGAGAGCACCTCACTTGGCAGCCACTCAGGTAATACCCCAAGTTGACAGCCACTCTGACAGATAATGACAGATCGTCCAGTGGGGGAGTGGCTGGGGGTGCGGTTACCAGGCTATTGTTCACGCCCATTACCTGGCAGTCAGAGGTGTGAAAATGTTGGAGGACTTTGGAGGGAGATTTCTCAGCTAAGTTGATTTGGCAGTACTAGCATTCAAATCAGCATATCTTCTTCAAATATGTTCAGATTTCAATGTATGAGACCTCATTTGAAAGCTTACAATCTGCACTTTCATAATCTGTAAAAAACTGAAAAATGAAAATGCCTAGTTGAGGACCAAATTACCAACGGCGGTCACATATGCCACTATTAGCATTAGCTATTTAATTAACTAATGTGCTTAATATTTTCAGGAGGCAAAGCAGTGTGGAGGACTTTTTCCACAAAAAGAACACAACTCCATGCACACCCCAGATGGCTGCTCAGCTTTCTAACTGCATCTTACAGATGATCGTCAAGGACATGAGACCTGTTGCTATTGTGGAGGGTCAAGGCTTCCGTGAGATGATCAACACATTTCACCCAGGGTATACACTTCCCTCCAGGCACCACTTCACAAATTTGATGGAGAAGAAAGAAAGAAAGAGATGTGGACATGCTCACATTCCTCCACAGTAATGCCTAAGGTGGAGGGGGGAGATGGGAGAGAGGGGGAGAGAGCGAAGGGGGGAGGGCGAGAGAGAGAAGGGGGCAGGGGGAGAGAGGGGAGCGCACGAGAGGGGGAGGGGGAGAGAGGAGCGCAGGAGAGAAGGGGGAGAGGGAGCGAGGGAGAGAGGAGCGCAGGAGGAGAGAGAAGGGGAGAGGGGAGGAGACGGGGGAGAGAGGAGCGTGTGGGAGAGAGGTGCGCGGGGGAGGGGGAGAGAGAAGAGGAGGCAGGAGGAGAGAGAGAGGGGGAGAGGTGAGGGGGAGGGGGAGAGAGGAGCGCAGGAGAGAGAAGAGGAGGCAGGAGGAGAGAGAGAAGAGGAGGGGGGGAGAGAGAGGACCGTGGGAGGGGGAGAGAGAGGAGGGGGAGAGCAGAGAGAGGGGGAGAATGTTATATTGTTACTGAGATCGTTATTGTTACTGAGAGTTATAGTTACGGTATTCCGGTTAGAATTGCACTCGAATTGCACTAATTAGAGGATTTTATGTTGGTATTTATTTTGGTATTCGTCCTGAAAATGACTTGAACTTGCCTACTGCATTACTTGCACTTTTCCTTTTATTTGAAGTTAACTTTTATATTTTATAATATTATATTTTATGTTGGACTGTAAGACAGAGAGGATTTTTTTTTGTTGTGGAATATTGCCCTGCAGTGCAGAAGCATGATTTATATATTTGTACAGGAATAATTGAATAAAATACTGAAATGTTAATAAGAGACGTTTTTGACATTTATTTGGGGAAAATTAAGTGATATATTAATCGAACAGTAAAAAAATAATCGTTAGAATAATCGTTAAATTAGTCGTTAGATTAATCGACTAATCGAAAAAATAATTGCTAGATTAATCGTTAGAAAAATAGTCGTTAGGGACAGCCCTACAGCCAAGCACCCAGCTATGCGTGTCTCCACTTGTGTATCAGAAGGGGGAAATGACAGGACCAGTTGGGTGTCATCGGCATAGCAGTGATAGGACAAGCCATGCGAGCGAATGACAGAGCCCAGATATGTAGTGTAGAGGGAAAACAGGAGAGGACCCAGGACAGACCCTTGTGGAACCCCCGTAGTCAGACTACGCGGTTCCGACATCGACCCTCTCCATGTCACCTGGTAGGAGCGGCCCGTCAGGTAGGATGCAAACAGGGAGTGTGCAGAGCCAGCGACGCCTTTCTCCTCAAGGGTGGAGAGGAGGATCTGGATCTACCGTATCAAATGCTGCTGACAGGTCTAGGAGTATCAGGACAGAGGAGAGACAGTTCGCTCTTGCGGCATGGAGTGACTCCGTTAACAGATATAGACTCGACGACAGTTACAGAGATAGATACTATAGATAAATAGGCTTTGTTTGTAATAATTAAATTACAAATTACATCGTTGTAAAGTTAGCTATCTGCTTTTTATCCACCGACAGCTACCGTTAATATTATGGAAGCTGCTGTCGTGAGCTAACTTATCACGGTCCTATCGTGCAACTTCACAGCCTGCTATTAGCAGACAGCACTGAAGTTGACAAAATCACACTTGCACATCATTAGAATTCCAACCATGTATATGGGATTTATCATTCAACTAAACATGGAACCTGAATACTACCTGATATTTTATCCTGCTGCCATCAGTGATCGGTGTGTCTGCTTGTTTGCGTCATGAATATGTGACAGCGGCTGGTGATTTGGTCCGCAACTCGGCAAACCCCGAAATGCGCTAGGGGGCAAAATGAATAAAAAAACGTTTTTTTTCGTTTTTTTTTTTTTTTTGTATTACCAAAGTTGAAGTTGTGAAGAACCCACTTACTAAAACAGACAACAGTTTTAGGTTCACGAAATACGTATAATTAGTCTGCAAACTAAGCTCGTTTTTAGCTGATTTCGAGTCGGGTTTGGGGGCGGGCAGATCGATTAGCATGATTTGGTTTCATTGGCTATTGCTTCCGGGTTCTCCGCCCCCACCCTTCCCCAACACGCCAGCTTTGTTTACATTCAGTCCCAAGTTTAACCATGGATGCTACAGCTTTTGCTAAAGAGAAGACGGGGATGGCATCCAGGACATGGAAAGAGTTTTAAGAGCAGCTAAAACTCCAGCAGAGCAGGACTCGTTCGTACACAGAGTTTTATTCTTGATGACTGTATCAACAAAGCAAGTTGCCCAAGCGAAACGTCGAACGACGTACCAGATTCACACCACCGCCAAGCATTCTGCTTTGCTTTGGGGTAAGCTGATCTTTATACTATCTGTGCTGTTTATATTACATTAACGTTAGTCGTTTAGCAGAAGCTCCTTTCTAAACAAGTGACTAAGTCTAGCTAGCATAACAAAGGCACTAGCACTAACTAACAAAGGCTAGCTAGCTAACGTTAGCTAACATGCTAGTTAGCTGAGCTGTCCCTTCGTTCCTAAACTAGCCAGCTACCTAGCACAGGGACATGGCTTTAGCTAGTGAGCTAGCCCTTTGTTCCTAAACTAGCCAGCAAGGCAGCTAATATCTAGCTAGGTAGCTGAGAGAAACAGAATGAGAGAGCATGAGAGCTATGGTAGTCTGACACCTTTGTTTTTTGTTTTGGTTACAGGATGAGCAAAAAGGTGAGGATTTGCAGCTCTCCCTTGGCCCCTCCATACCAGCCAGCAAGAAGATCACTATGCACTACAGCTTTGATTTTGCACAACAGGTGAGAATACGTTCATCCTATCATGCATTAGCTAGTCTATTTAATCAACACATTCTGGTACTATTTTATCTATATGGACTGCCAGTACTGTGGGCAATAGTTGAATGTACTTTCTTCCTTCTATTCTATTGCAGTTTTGATGCTGAGAGACCTGGCATGGTTGTGGCCAGAGAACACCGTGATGCACCGGCAGTCGAGTTTCAGCTGCTGCGCAAGCCTGATGTCCTGCCCCCCAGAGAAGGTCTTCTTGTGCAAGCCCCACCCGGACTGGACATGGCCAGACAGACGTATCTCTTTGACAAGATCAGAGAGTTCTGTTCTGATGAGGGACGAGACGTCACATGTCCCCCGCCAAACTCCACAGCAGCTCAGAACAAGACTGTCCGCTTGTAGATTCACTGCAGATCATCAGGACGGACAGCAATGCAGGAGAAAGGCCACAGCCTTTTCCTGTTTGTATACTGAAGCGTTGCTTGTTCTCTTGCACAGACTGCATTGTCAGACTATTGAATACTGAGCCGAGTACTGTTGTTATTACCTTGAGTATTGAGCTGGGGACTGTTATAACTTTGTTGTACACTTGATCACAATGAACACTATGCACCTTGTCTATACAACATACAACTGACTGTACACTTTAACACTTAGACTGTTGCCTTTTTTTGTACACTTTACTGCTTTGTACTTTATATCATGTATGTGACAATAAAGAACGTTAAATTTGAACTTCATCTTATATTGTGTTGTGAATGCAGTTAAGAACAAGATTAATACTGACTCAAAGAGTGTGGGGTCATCAGTGAGAGAGCACCCCACTTGGCAGCCACTCTCAGGTAATACCCCAAGCTGACAGCCACTCTGACAGATAATGACAGATCGTCCAGTGGGGGAGTGGCTGGGGGAGGGGTTACCAGGCCATTGTTCACGCCCATTACCTGGCAGTCAGAGGTGTGAAAATGTTGGAGAACTTTGGAGGGGGATTTCTCAGCTAAGTTGATTTGGCAGTACTAGCGTTCAAATAAGCATATCTTCTTCAACTATGTTCAGATTTCAATGTATGAGACCTCATTTGAAAGCTTACAATCTGCACTTTCATAATCTGTAAAAAACTGAAAAATGACCTTTGCCTAGTTGAGGACCAAATTACCAGTGGCGGTCACATATCCTACGCAATGACATTCCATGTAGTGTCCCAAAACTGTTAAATCATTCTCTTTGTAGTTCACTATGAGTAACACTACATAGGGAATAGAGAGTGAGTGAACCATTTCAAACACATCTCTGGTCAGCTCCGTTAGCCATCTTACTCGTCCTGATGCCATGTTCCATATGAGAACACTCAGTTAGCCTACTGTATTAAACCTCTACTTGTCCCGATACCTTGTTCCATATGAGATGAACAGATATAGACCCGACGACAGTTACAGAGATAGATACTATAGCTAGATAGGCTTTGTTCGTAATAATTAAATTACAACCAGACAGAGAACAAGGAGTTTGAGAACAAGGTAGGCTCATCTAATGTGTGAGATGAGCTACAGCAATGTGTCAATGAGTAGCCTAGTATTACTGTGCCCTTTATGGGCATACGAGCAGTGGTGCGGAATGCCGTAAAGCATCTGTTAGAATAACGCGGGTCAAGTGACATTCTTATGTTCTCATCTGTAGCAGCAAATTCACACACATTGCCAACATGATCAATCTGAAACGCATAAAGCTGCAAAGCAGGACTCACTATTTCATTAGGTTTTGCTAGCCGTTAGCCATCTCAGACTCCCAGGGCCTTGAGTTAGGTAGCTAACACTAGCTAGCATGTTAGCTAGCACGAGCTAACGTTAGCTAGCTATCATTAGGCATCATTTCCTGAACTTAGCTTTAGCTTAGCGTACAGCCAGGTTATGGGTTACTGTTTACTTCAGATATTACTCTACATTTCAACCAGACATTCCAGTGAAACCAGGTAGTCAAAATAACTTACCTGATATAAAATAGGCACCACAAACGCTTAATGGCTTGTAGCCACAGGCGACTCCAGTTCTGAAAAAGCCGGTTTCCTCTTGAAACGAATAAAGTTTGCCACTAGAGCGCCGATTTCTACACCCATAGACGCAACAGCCAGACATCTTGATGGTATATAAAATACTAGTCTTTCTCACAATCTTTGCGGTGCTAGGCAGAGCCCTATCCACTCGGCCACCGCTGACCTGGGAAATCTGTGGAGTCTTTTTGTTTTGATGTTCTGGGACCACTGCCTCTTGTAGTAGCAACATAGAACTGCAGGTCAACAATGCCAGGACATACGGACAATCGGACATTTGCTCTCCATGCTGCGCTGGCTTACAGCCAATGCACAAAAAAGCAATTTCAATTGGAACTTGTTAAGACAGCCTGTTCATGCCGGGTGTAAGTGGTACGTTTGGCTGACAATTTGATCATGTTATTTTTTTCCTGGAGTGTTTCACAGCTCCCATGTAGTGCTTGGTAAAGGCGCTTATTCAGGGGAATTATTCAGAGGGCTTGGCTAGCATACCATGTGCCTCTATGTCTCAACTGGAGTGCGGGTCCATTTCAGGAACTGCCACTCAAACAGCAGAGTGAAGAGGACTGAAATGATTCTGTCCTGCTCTTCTGCTGACACAGTTCAGCTCACTGGCACACTTGCCAACCCCTTAACACAAGAGGGAAAATGCACACTTCTGTACACAGTGAGTTTGTGAGTTGCCAACAGAAAAGTGTTTAATCAAGCAAACTCTGACCGGGCTCGTAAAAATCAACCGGGGCCATCTTTAGTATCAGTACTCTCATCGAAAGAGCACTACTGGTGGAAGTGTGTTTATGCTACCATAACAAGGCAAAGACAATCTCAGAAAGGAAACCCAGCAGGCGTAGGAGTGTGAAGGTGAAAGGCTCCAGGGGGAGCAGGTGTTGGGCTGACCCCTGGCCCTTCATGTCCACTCCTGGGCATGTCTGCATGTGTGAGGCTCTGTAATCTGGGATCAATACTGTGGAGGTCCTCAAGGGGATGGCAGAGTGCCAGAGGCCGCAACAAGCCAGAAGATGTGCAGCACTCAGGCCAGTGTGTGTGTGTGTGTGCATGTGTGAGTGACAGTGTGTGAGTGTGTTGACCTCCCCCAAACTTTGTGTATTACATTTGTCACCGCAGTGAGGGTAGGTGACCACTTTTATTCCACACCTAGTGCTACAGCCCTGCATAGCTCGGGAAACACCGAGCAGAAAGACGAGACTGCAGGGATAATAGCTATGAGGCTTCAGATTGACAACAAAAGCAAATGTGGGCTTAGGTGCACATGTACAAAGTTTCCTGTTCATGACAAAACAGCGTCCTAGGAGAATAAAATAGTGACACTGCTGAACGAAAGTTGAAAATAATATTGATGTGAATAGCATAGCTCCATGATACAGCCCAGAGAGTGAGTGACTGGAAACAAGAGACAAACTGAAGCTGTGTTCCAAATCATTCACTCGTTCACTCACTCCCTATTCCCTATTTAGTGTTCCTCATATAGTGAACTACATAGGGAACGGTTAACGGTTAAATGGTTTTCGGACACTACATGGAACGTCATTCCGTCGGATATTCATGGACGCAAGCAAGCAGACGCGCTCAGTATCACGCAAGCAAACTGAGCACTGATGACAGCAGGTTGAAATGTACTCATGTAGTATTCAGTTTACATGTTCAGTTTTGAATGTTAAATCCCAAATAAATTGTTGAAATTCTAATGATGTGCAAGTGTGGTTTTGTCAACTATGGTGCTGTCTGCTAATAGCAGGCTGTAAAGTTGCACAATAAGACCACAATAGCCAGTTAGCCTGCTCACAACAGCAGCTTCCATAACAATAACAGTAGCTGTCGGTGGCTAAAGCAGTTAGCTAACATTACAACGATGATTCCTGTAGCTATTTTGATGCTGTTGGTTCAACTTCTGCTTCTCAGGCATTAACCAAGGTGAACTCAAACTCGCATTAGTAGCAAAACAGCTACAGGAATCATTGTAACGTTAGCTAACTGCTTTAGCCACCAATAGCTACCGTCTTCTTCACGTCTTCTGTTGCATTACACTAGAAATCAACGTGAATTGTGGGTATTTTCTAGTGGACTATATAGTGAATGACATTAACTGTTGAGAATTCGAACACAAAAAAAATGGTGAACGTACTATATAGTCCCTCCAGAAAAATGCGGGCAAAAATCCTTGGTTATGCAGGCAAAAATCCTTGATTATGCAGGCAAAAAATCCTTGATTATGCAATGGAATATGCAGGGTTTTTATGTGATTTTATGCGTTGAAAATGCAGGGATTTTCTGAAGTTGCGGGAACTTGCGAATATTGCGAGAATATGCGAAAAATGCAAGAACCTGTCCTGTATTTTCGTGCACACCCCACTCTAATGCATATAGCCTACACTACGTCTTCACATGCTTGGAATGATACGAGAAATAACAAAACCATAGCCTATGCGAGAGCGCCTAGACCAGGTACGGTATAGACCGGCGTCATGATTGAAGGCAGCCTTAAAAGGCAGCCTTGGAACTTAAAAACAACCCCCGATGTCTGGTCTCTGTGGTCGTCCAGATCATTTGATATTTCCAAGTTTATCAGACCAAACATTTTGCCCATGTCTATGATCTGATGTTTATTGATTTGATCTTAAAATAATCGATGCAGCTGTGCTTTAGCCTACTCTTATTGGCTATTTATTTCCTTCATTCATGATGAGAATAGCAGAGGACATTGAACTTGATGCAAATTGGTGCAATTCACTAGAATGCAGGAAATGAGATGTCTGACACTCATAATCTCATGGGGGAGGACCCCCAGACCCCTGCTTGATTTGTGTTCCGTGAGACTGCTGGCAAGGTGTCCCTTATTTTTCCCCATTGAAGGTGGCAACCCTACAAACGAGGTGAAAAACATTAAAACTTGAAGCAGAAAAATGCGGGAAGTATGAAATCAAGCGAGCCGCATATTCCACGTTTTTTGCGCGGAGTTCAGTGATTATCGCGGTGAAAATGCGCTCTTTCTAAAATGATGTGACCCTTGCATAATCTGCGCCTTTTGCCTGATTATGCAATGAATTATGCGATCGCATAATCGCGTTTTTCTGGAGGGACTGACTATATAGGGAATATTTGGGGTGCCTTGGTGGCTTAATGGGTTGGGGCGCTTACCATGTAAAGGCTGATTCTTACTGTAGCAACCTGGGTTCGAATCCGGCCCACGCCCTTTGCTACATGTCTTCCCCTCTCTCTCTCTCTCTCTCTCCCCTTTCCTGTTTGTACGTGCACTATCTATCCTAATAAAGCAGAAATGCCCTAAAAATATATTTAAAACAAAGAAGTGTTAGTGATTGGTGCTGATGATCATTATCGATAAAATCATCATCTAGCTCTAAATATGTGGTATCCGTACACATGTATTCGCTCTAGTAGACTACTGAAACTAACACAGAAGAGACAGAAACGGTGTAATAACATGACATTGGGGTTGGGAATGTTGAATATTCTGATTATGAGAACAGATATGGAGTTAACAAATCTACTGAGTGGCACTTTATTCAAATGAAGGAGACATTAAATGTGGCCCTTCATCTTAGAGGATATTAGCTGGTAAGGTAAACTGTACATCCAACCTGTCTTTAAGCCAGGTGAGGAATATGAATCAGTGACATCAGTAGTTGGTTTGGTGGGGGGACATGAGATGGGAGGTAAGGCAAATTAGTTCATCACCTGTCTGTGTCGGATTGGAATTGACTGAAAACACAACACCCATTCAGAATGACTGACAACACCCATTCAGAATGACTGACAACACAACACCCATTCAGAATGACTGACAACACCCATTCAGAATGACTGACAACACAACACCCATTCAGAAAGACTGAAAACACAACACCCATTCAGAAAGACTGACAACACCCATTCAGAATGACTGACAACACAACACCCATTCAGAATGACTGACAACACAACACCCATTCAGAAAGACTGAAAACACAACACCCATTCAGAAAGACTGACAACACCCATTCAGAATGACTGACAACACAACACCCATTCAGAATGACTGACAACACCCATTCAGAATGACTGACAACACAACACCCATTCAGAAAGACTGAAAACACAACACCCATTCAGAAAGACTGAAAACACAACACCCATTCAGAATGACTGAAAACACAACACCCATTCAGAATGACTGACAACACAACACCCATTCAGAATGACTGAAAACACAACACCCATTCAGAATGACTGAAAACACAACACCCATTCAGAATGACTGAAAACACAACACCCATTCAGAATAACTGAAAACACAACACCCATTCAGAATGACTGAAAACACAACACCCATTCAGAATGACTGAAAACACAACACCCATTCAGAATAACTGAAAACACAACACTCATTCAGAATGACTGAAAACACAACACCCATTCAGAATGAATGAAAACACATCACCCATTCAGAATGACTGAAAACACAACACCCATTCAGAATGACTGAAAACAACACCCATTCAGAATAACTGAAAACACAACACCCATTCAGAATGACTGACAACACAAAACCCATTCAGAATGACTGAAAACACAACACCCATTCAGAATGACTGACAACACCCATTCAGAATGACTGACAACACCCATTCAGAATGACTGACAACACCCATTCAGAATGACTGAAAACAACACCCATTCAGAATAACTGAAAACACAACACCCATTCAGAATGACTGACAACACAACACCCATTCAGAATGACTGAAAACACAACACCCATTCAGAATGACTGACAACACAACACCCATTTAGAATGACTGAAAACACAACACCCATTCAGAATGACTGAAAACACAACACCCATTCAGAATGACTGAAAACACAACACCCATTCAGAATGACTGAAAACAAAACCCATTCAGAATGACTGAAAACACAACACCCATTCAGAATGACTGAAAACACAACACCCATTCAGAATGACTGAAAACACCCATTCAGAATAACTGAAAACACAACACCCATTCAGAATAACTGAAAACACAACACCCATTCAGAATGACTGAAAACACAACACCCATTCAGAATAACTGAAAACACAACACCCATTCAGAATGACTGAAAACACAACACCCATTCAGAATAACTGAAAACACAACACTCATTCAGAATGAATGAAAACATAACTGTTAGAGTTCGGTTTTAGGACCCAGGCGCAACAGGAAAGGAGGAGGCAAGGAACGGTAAAGCCCGGAGGGGCGATTTAATAAGATCACAAAGGGGGATGTGGTAGTCGTACAGCCGATGGTCAGGCAGGAGCGTGGTAGTCGTACAGGCGATGGTCAGGCAGGAGCGGGGTTGTCGTACAGGCGATGGTCAGGCAGGAGCGGGGTTGTCGTACAGGCGATGGTCAGGCAGGAGCGGGGTTGTCGTACAGGCGATGTTCAGGCAGGAGCGGGGTTGTCGTACAGGCGATGGTCAGGCAGGAGCGTTGTCGTACAGGCGATGGTCAGGCAAGAGCGGGGTAATCGTACAGGCGTGGGTCAGGCAGGAACTGGAGAGATGAGGAGGGGAGGCAGGGTGAGAGAGTAATCACAAACGGGGAACGGGAAAAAACACTACAAAATACGGGTAAGGAGATTGTAGGCTAGGCTATACTTTACCACAAGAGTTTATGGTAAGATCTGGCGATGAGTGGAGTGTAGACCAGGTTCTTGTAGAGGTTGAAGGTGATTGCAGAACGAGGGACAGGTGTGGTGATGATAAATGGAAACCGGTGAGTAGAGCCGCGCCCGCGTCATCGTCGGAGACGAGCGCGCCGTTCTTGTCTTTGCGCACGGGCCGATGTGCTGGGCATGTCGGGATCCGACTCTTCGTCACCGGAGCGGGAGGAGACTGCCGAGTCCGCGGAGCTGGCCGGAGACGGGGAACGCCCGGCAGTGGGGGGAAACTCCGGAGAGTCAGAGCGTTGTATGCCCGGGCTGATGCGACGTGCGGTAGAGCGCGTAGGACGCCCCGAGCGCGCAGCGGGCCCAGAGGGGAGAGAGGGAGGCGGTTGTGGAGGCGAGGGCATGCGAGCCGTAACAATAACACCCATTCAGAATGAATGAAAACATTAACACCCATTCAGAATGACTGAAAACAGAGGTTTGTTTTGGACAAAGAACCGTGAATAAAGTTTCCACAATTACAATGCAATCATAACCTGTTTGGAACACCGAGCACTCAGGAGAAAATAAGGCATATGTATTCATACCGTTAAAGAGTTTTTAAGTCAAACAGCTCTCAGTTATTTTCTTGTCGGTAAACAGTGGAGATGGAGGAAGAGGAAATCAGGTCATATTATTTAGTCCCCTCAGTAATTGTCGCATTGATAATTTAAAGAGTGGGGTTTTAATAAGGAAGTGTTGAAAATGGGCCCTCTCGTTGATGTAATAGATGTTAATAAGCCCAACTGAGTTCAAGGTAAATTAGCTCATTAAGTGTAATATTCAAAAAGGGCCTCTTTGAAGATATATCCATACCAGGCATGCTCTCTTTGAGACCAAATCTTAAATTTGGCCATGGAACAAAAAAGCTATGACTGACATAGTAGCCAACTGTGTGTTTTAGCATGGGTATATATCAGCATAGCCTACTGTGTGTTTTAGCATGGGTATATATCAGCATAGCCTACTGTGTGTTTTAGCATGGGTATATATCAGCATAGCCTACTGTGTGTTTTAGCATGGGTATATATCAGCATAGCCTACTGTGTGTTTTAGCATGGGTATATATCAGCATAGCCTACTGTGTGTTTTAGCATGGGTATATATCAGCATAGCCTACTGTGTGTTTTAGCATGGGTATATATCAGCGTAGAGAACCTCCAGAGGCTGAGAATCAATGAGTGAAACTAAAGGCAGAGGTTGTAGAGCAAACAGATCTGCTGAAACGTGAAGCATATTCAGGCTCTGGGCCGTCCACCTACCTGTGCTCCTGACCACAGGGCTGGTGTGAGAGACCTTTATCTACATGCTCCCACAGCCTGAACGTTATTGCTAATAATGCTATTACGGCCGATCTAGAGGACATTTAATCACTGAGCTGATGGGTTCAGTCACGCCCTGATGTCCTTTTGGGCTCAAGTCCAATACTATCAGCTGTAATATCTGTCCTTACAGGTGAAGGACACTTTGTGGGCGAGCCAGGGGCACTGTGTGGGCTGCTGAACTGGGTGTGTGGGGGCGTTGTGGGGGGGTGTGTGGGGGCGTTGTGGGGGTGGGGGGGTGTGTGGGGGCGTTGTGGGGGGGTGTGTGGGGGCGTTGTGGGGGTGGGGGGTGTGTGGGGGCGTTGTGGGGGTGGGGGGGTGTGTGGGGGCGTTGTGGGGGTGTTGTGGGGGCGTTGTGGGGGTGGGGGGGGGGGGTTTTGGGGGTGTGTGGGGGCGTTGTGGGGGTGTGTGGGGGCGTTGTGGGGGTGGGGGGGGGCGTTGTGGGGGTGTGTGGGCGCGTTGTGGGGGTGGGGTGTGTGTGTGGGGGGGTGTGGGGGCGTTGTGGGGGTGTGTGGGGGCGTTGTGGGGGTGGGGGGGGGGCGTTGTGGGGGTGGGGGGTGTGTGGGGGCGTTGTGGGGGTGTGTGGGGGCGTTGTGGGGATGGGGGGTGTGTGGGGGTGGGGGGTGTGTGTGGGGGCGTTGTGGGGGTGAGGGGGGGCGTTGTGGGGGTGTGTGGGTGTGTGTGGGGGGGTGTGTGGGGGCGTTGTGGGGGTGTGTGGGGGTGGGGGGGGGGGGTGTGTGGGGGGGTGTGTGGGGGTGGGGGGGGGGGGTGTGGGGGGGTGTGTGTGGGCGTTGTGGGGGGGTGTGGGGGCGTTGTGGGGGTGTGTGGGGGTGTTGTGGGGGTGTTGTGGGGGTGGGGGGTGTGTGTGTGGGCGTTGTGGGGGTATGTGGGGGCGTTGTGGGGGTGAGGGGGGGCGTTGTGGGGGTGTGTGGGTGTGTGTGGGGGGGTGTGTGGGGGCGTTGTGGGGGTGTGTGGGGGTGGGGGGGGTGTGTGGGGGGGTGTGTGGGGGCGTTGTGGGGGGGTGTGGGGGCGTTGTGGGGGTGTGTGGGGGTGTGTGGGGGTGTTGTGGGGGTGTGTGGGGGTGTTGTGGGGGTGGGGGGTGTGTGTGTGGGCGTTGTGGGGGTATGTGGGGGCGTTGTGGGGCTGCAGGGTGTGTGTGTGGGGGGTGTGTGGGGGTGGGGGGTGTGTGGGGGCGTTGTGGGGGTGGGGGGGTGTGTGGGGGTGTTGTGGGGGTGGGGGGTGTGTGGGAGGGTGTGGGGGCGTTGTGGGGGTGGGGGGGTGTGTGGGGGCGTTGTGGGGGTGGGGGGTGTGTGGGAGGGTGTGGGGGCGTTGTGGGGGTGGGGGGGTGTGTGGGGGCGTTGTGGGGCTGCAGGGTGTGTGTGTGGGGGGGTGTGGGGGTGGGCGGTGTGTGGGGGTATGTGGGGGCGTTGTGGGGGTGGGGGGTGTGTGGGGGCGTTGTGGGGGTGGGGGGGTGTGTGGGGGCGTTGTGGGGGTGGGGGGTGTGTGGGGGCGTTGTGGGGGTGGGGGGTGTGTGGGGGGGTGTGGGGGCGTTGTGGGGGTGTGTGGGGGCGTTGTGGGGGTGGGGGGTGTGTGTGGGGGCGTTGTGGGGGTGGGGGGGGGCGTTGTGGGGGTGTGTGGGGGCGTTGTGGGGGTGGGGGGGTGTGTGGGGGCGTTGTGGGGGTGGGGGGTGTGTGTGGGGGCGTTGTGGGGGTGTGTGGGGGCGTTGTGGGGGTGAGGGGGGGCGTTGTGGGGGTGTGTGGGGGCGTTGTGGGGGTGGGGGGTGTGTGTGTGGGGGGGTGTGTGGGGGCGTTGTGGGGGTGGGGGGGTGTGTGGGGGCGTTGTGGGGCTGCAGGGTGTGTGTGTGGGGGTGTGTGGGGGCGTTGTGGGGGTGGGGGGTGTGTGGGGGCGTTGTGGGGGTGGGGGGTGTGTGGGGGCGTTGTGGGGCTGCAGTGTGTGTGTGTGGGGGGGTGTGGGGGTGGGGGGTGTATGGGGGTGTGTGTGGGGGTGTGTGGGGGTGTGTGGGGGTGTGTGGGGGCGTTGTGGGGGTGGGGGGGTGTGTGGGGGCGTTGTGGGGCTGCAGGGTGTGTGTGTGGGGGGGTGTGCGGGGAAACATGCGCCCTGTTGATCAGTCTGATGACTGTGAGGAAGAAGCTGTTTTTGTAGCTCTTGGTCCCAGTCAGTCCCAGACTCCGGACCACAGTCTCCTGGAAGCGGGAGGAGTCAGCAGAGCCGAACGGGTGTCGTTCAGAGTGATGGGGGGGGGGGGGGGGGGCTGTTTTTTTCCTAAGGTCTACAACCATCTCCAGTCTTGAGTGTCGAGCTCCAGGTTGTTTTGGCTGCACCAGGACAGCAGCTAGTCAATCTCTCACTGCTCATGTCCAGGGAGGAGAGTAGAGGGCCTTGGGGGTAGGCTTGTCACAGTTGTCAGTGTTACTCAGGCATACACCGTGTGTTCACCGAGTCATTACTTTAACACTGCTCGCCGTTGTTTTCCGCTCCCACCATCGTTTGACCTATTTAGTCTCATATCAGCGCCTCATCAAACTCAAACAAGAGTGTGATCTGCCCTCCGCACGCACACGCAGCACTGAGAGGAGTCTAGAGGAGTCAGGGTTCAGAGAGGAGTCTAGAGGAGTCAGGGTTCAGAGAGGAGTCTAGAGGAGTCAGGGTTCAGAGAGGAGTCTAGGGAGTCAGGGTTCAGAGAGGAGTCTAGAGGAGTCAGGGTTCAGAGAGGAGTCTAGAGGAGTCAGGGTTCAGAGAGGAGTCTAGAGGAGTCAGGGTTCAGAGAGGAGTCTAGAGGAGTCAGGGTTCAGAGAGGAGTCTAGAGGAGTCAGGGTTCAGAGAGGAGTCTAGAGGAGTCAGGGTTCACTTTCAATTCACCTGAAGAGAGGAGGGGGAGGGGAGGGGGAGTTTAGGGCTAATAGCCTCTCGTGGCTAGCTAGCCTAGCTAACGTTCAGCTAACCTGGCCACTTGTTGGCTGTTCAGCTAACCTAGTGGCGCTGGCTAGCTTATTCAAGCAGCCTATTCTCTCGCCTATTCCAGCAGCGTTCCGTTAATAACACCAATTTGCGGAGGCAACCCTGTGAGCCTCGCAAGGGAAGCTTAAATAAAGCAAGTGTAGGCTATCATTTATTTTATTAGTTTCAGGTTAGAGCAGACAGTGTGAGGTGGAGTAGACCTACATGATCCAATTTTCCAGGCCTAATAGCCTACATCCACCCAAATGATTTAAATACATTAAGTTGCATGCACTGCCATTACATATTTTAATTGTATCATAATAATCTTAATTGTGGTCATAGTAGATGATAATGCAAATGAAAATACACATTCATAACATTGATGTGATGGCAAATGCGTCTCGGGGACCGCTGCAGTAGAGCATGCTGGAGATGGCTGAACACATTGATATAACCCCCCCTACCTCTCACGCAACACGTCTGAACACATTGATATAACCCCCCCTACCTCTCACGCGACACGTCTGAACACATTGATATAACCCCCCCTACCGCCCACGCAACACGTCTGAACATATTGATATAACCCCCCCTACCGCCCACGCAACACGTCTGAACATATTGATATAACCCCCCCTACCGCCCACGCAACACGTCTGAACACATTGATATAACCCCTCCTACCGCCCACGCAACACGTCTGAACACATTGATATAACCCCCCCTACCGCCCACGCAACACGTCTGAACATATTGATATAACCCCCCCTACCGCCCACGCAACACGTCTGAACATATTGATATAACCCCCCCTACCGCCCACGCAACACGTCTCGCAACCCCCAGTCCATCCAGTTTGAATATGAATGATCTTTAAGCATTGTGGGGCAAACATATTTACCCTACACTCCCTTAAACCCCAATTACATTTTTCCATATTCGTAATAGGCCCCTGTAATAGAATATTATATCACAAGATAACTCTTCTACGTTGTGCGGGTTAGGTGTTGTGTTCTCCTCTCCTCCCCAGGCTCGGGCCGAGGGGCTATCCTTTTACCACCCTGAGCCTGGGTGAGGGGTCACCCGGGCTATATATCCGGGCACACCTCCAGGAGCTATGTCACCATTTCGTCATCAAAAACCGCCAGACCATGCATTCCATTGGGTGTCCGATATATCGGACATTCCTGGATGACGTGGTCTGCAGTTTGTTCCTCAGCGCCACACTCGCACGCCGCACAGGATGCCAAGCCCCATGTGTGCATCGATGAGCGGAAGCGTCCAGCGCCGGTCCGGAGGCGGTTAAGCCTCACCCACGCCGGTCTGGGTAAGTCCATCCCGGGAGGGGAAGGACCGGCGGCCGGGATGAAGTCACAGAGTCTGGAGGTGTTGCATCCCACTCCGCACGCCAGATGTTGGTCCGCCCATCCTGCCTCGCTGATGTTAAGATCTCTGCATTGCTGCAGGCACAAAAGGGTGTCGAGGCAGACACCTACTCGTGGTGACCCCCGTTAGTAGCTGCGATTTACCACCGCACCGTACAAAACAAAGTCTGCCAACTGAGGGCCACCATCTGGGCTGGTGTTCGGCTGCCACAGGCGGGGAGAGCAGCCAGCGGATAATTCCCAGAATTCTGCAGCTGAACTTGGAAGGGCTCTTCCCCAGTAAAATCGATGTCATTGTGCACCTACCCTCCACCAAGGCCCTCGTCATCCTCCTCCAGGAGACCAACTGCATAACAGCAGATAAGATAGTTCTTCCAAATTTCGCTCTAGCTGGGGCTAGAAGCAGGAAGCATGGCCTCGCTACGTTCGTCCATCAAAGGTTGAGCTGGCCTCTCGTCGACTGGCATGGTGTCATCTGGCATGGTGTTCTTCGTCGTCATCTGGCATGGTGTTCCAAAGGCTGGGGGCATGCAAACTGAAGGCTGCCTCCCCATGCCTCTCAGTCCTGGCTCCCCATGCCTCTCAGTCCTAGCTCTAGGAACCATCTGGCTCTAGGAACCATTCATAGCTCAGTGTGTGTGTAGAAGACAGCCTGTAGACGTAACGCAAGCACTCCTACTTCCCTGGCCGTGTCCGAAATGCGAGTCAGGTGACGGGAATGCGTGGGTTACGTCGTTACGCTCCACTGGCTGGCTAACTTAGCCGATAACATTGCATTTCCATGGCTACAGGGCTACTAGTTATCTACGACATTGTGAGTTCTCGAAATCTAATTTTTAGCTTTTAGCTTTTTAACACAAAACTGCATTTGTAGTTCTGTGTCGCTATAACTAAGATATGACAGAATTTTTTTTTTTTCCGTGGACAAATTTAGCCAATACTTGCATTTAAAAACTCCTTCGCTCTGCCCCGCCTGACAGTCACCGACGTCGGCCATGACAGCTGTCCTGAAAATTTCGCTGAACAGTGATGTAGCATCCGCAATAGCATGCTCTGAACTATGCTACATTTTTCGCCGTTTTTTTCACCAATATAGCAGGCGAGGTAGCGGCGAGAATAGCAGGCGAGAGGTAACAGCCACAGTTTTGAAGTAGCATGCTACTTCCCGCCTGCTATATAGCAGGTTGCAGGCATTTCGGACACGGCCCCTGTTCCAACTGGTGTCCAGACAACAATGATAAATACTTTTTATTTTATTTTATAGACTACTGTCACTTTTAAGTCTCACATTTTTGTGAAAAAACTCAGACTGAAGTTAGGTTTCCATTTCCGCAATAGAGCGTGTTTTTCTATTGTAGTTATAAAGTGGCTTGTCTTGGCTTCCTTCCACGCTCCTGTGACAGCACTAGGTATGCTGGAAACAGTGGATCATGGGGCACTAAGGTTTGTCACTTAACTACAACACATCATTGTACGCTTTATATGATAGTAGGATGGCCCTCTTTAACTATGCGCAGGTTGAGTCATTGGTACCTCTTCATTTATAAGGCCATACTGAGACAGCTTGAAAAGAAAAGAGCTTGTACATCTACTGTGCCGACCAGGTGCAGGACGAACCGGAGGAGCTGATGAGTAAATGAGAAAAAGAGTAGAGTCCGCACCCTGGAGCATTTACAATACATGATGGACTGTTCCCATTAGTTTATTTTAATGTTGCGATCATGCAATTTTCATCAGAATGAGAGTAGGAGTGTCATGGAGATTGCATGATCGAAACGTTAAAATAAACTAATGGGACCAGTCCATCATGTAAGTGTGCGGACTCTACTCTCTCACACAGACAGCTCCCATCATATTCATGCTCACTCATTACCGTGCAGGACTATAATGTTCATTGGCCGCATTCTCAAAGCAGTGTTTTGCTGACCGTACCGAGGTCTCGGACCGGGTTCGGCTAAAAAGCCTTCCAGCTGTCTCTTGGCAGCCTTCCAGCTGTCTGTCCCTTTGGCAGAGAATGAGCTTCAAAGAACTATGAAACTGCAGGAGGTCGAGGTCACTAAACGATTTTAAAACTAGGATAAAAGTTATGGAGGAAAATGAATTCCAGGTCTGTAAATGTGTTGACTCATAAGTGGCAACATGGCTGAAATAATCTTGCCTGCCTTCAATGTGTAACTTGATGGATCTTTTCTTTTTAAATCTTTAATTGTAATGTTGCTTTCTTGGCCAGGTATCTCTCTTTAATCGCAATGGGACTTAATCTGGCTAAATAAAGATTAAAAAAACTTTCTACACCTATAGTTTCGATTGGCTGTACACGCTACATTCAAAAGTGCATCAGGTGACTGACCCGCACATCATCACAACTATATGCTGTGTATGTAGTGCTGATCATCTGCGTCTCCTAGTGGACTGGACAGCAACCTGTCTACATATTGGCGGTGTTTGGAGCAGTGTGTTTGCCCAGGTCGTACTGGGTTAAGCCCACTCTTATCCCTTCCTCATCCCCAAACCACACCATGCAGTCTGCCAGATCACAGGGGCTTTGGAGGGCTTAAGGCGTTTCCAAGATTCACTAGATTGATAGAAGAGATGCAACTCTATTTGTGCTATGTGTATTTGGACGTGTGACCTTTTCTGCAAACAGTCAGCCATTTTGTGGTTGCAATTCATGGGAAGTTGTGAGGAGGAGATAGAGCTGGGGTTGGTGGGAGTTGGAGAAATTAGCTTGATCAGTCAGGCGGTTAGAAATGTAAATCATGGTAGGGCAACGTGTTAATGGTTGATTTAAGATGCAAACTCCCCGCTTATCAACTTGGGACCATGGGAAGAGGATTACACATTTCATCAGTTTTCATGAGAATTACATCATCACCCTAATCTATGAGTAGAACAGTGAGGAGACTAATTGATGCGTCAACACAGTAAAGTGCATGAAATTACATTCTGACTTCCAGTAAACAGAGTACATGTCAAGATATACACAGGAAAAATAGCATAAGGTTACATGCAAACACAATCTTTGTTTTCCCATGTCTTCTTGGCTCTCAAGTCCAGGATGGGGGTGGGGGTGCTCCTAACATCGTAGTATCTAGAGTTGAACTGGTCAGAGTGCACATGGGACCGTTGCCATCCTTGTTAGATTAGCCAAGCTCTCAGTGTTCATGTTTGCGCTGCAAACAAATGAGTTTATTCTGCAGCTAATTGGCTGCTCTGGGGATCGGAGCGCAGAGAGCATGAAGAGAGCAGCTGAGGAGCGGCCAGCCTCACGTCTCCGCCCACCACGCCCCAAATCTTCAGCCTCACGTCTCCGCCCACCACGCCCCAAATCTTCAGCCTCACGTCTCCGCCCACCACGCCCCAAATCTTCAGCCTCACGTCTCCGCCCACCACGCCCCAAATCTTCAGCCTCACGTCTCCGCCCACCACGCCCCAAATCTTCAGCCTCACGTCTCCGCCCACCACGCCCCAAATCTTCAGCCAACGGATCCTTTATACTGCCATGGTAACACCTCACATCAGTTTTTGATTGATTGAACTGTATTGATTGAAATAACTCTTGAAACGATTGTTGATGACCTCATTCAAATACATTGCTTTCAGAGTTTCTAGAAGTCTGCATTATTGTAATGCTGTTAATATCAAGCTCATCATGGTCTCTTTTCACCATGACAATGTTAAACACTGCAACATAAACTCAACCTTTTTGCCTGTGTTTTGATGAGTCCCAGCCAAAGACACTTTAAGGCCTCAGGACTCTCAAACCAAGGAAAATGCCAGAAATCTCCCGGGGTGAGGCAGCCAGAGAGCTACAGGATGTGACATGTAGTTGTCTTGCACTCTTGAATCAAGAGCCAATCAAAGTTAGTTCGATGAGCTGGCATTGTGACAGGCAATATAGGCTGAGGGGTCAGGAAGAATTTTTACAGCTCACTTTTCTCGCCTCCGGGTGATACTGGCTTTTTGCTTCCCTCTGGAATATGTAGGGGTGGGTCGTATGCCCACCCTCCATTGCTCTCTGAAAAGCGCATTGTGTTGCCTCTGTGTATGAAATGCGCTATACAAATAAAGCTTTGATTGATTGACACTACAGGCATTTTGTCCACTTGAGACATGTCCGTTTTTCTTTTTTTGTTAGTTACAGTAGTCAAGTCTCTTTATTGTCACATCACTGTACACACATGTACCAGTGAGTAAAAGTATTAGGGGTGTTAACCTTCAACACAGTTACAGTATACAGTAGAAAAGTAATTAATATTATTTATTATTATGGACATCTGGTACATTTATGCACTATAATTGTCAGTTGGCATGGATAACTGTGCACACAACTCATGAGTTCAGTAGTGGTTGGAGGAAAAGCTGTCTCACAGCTGGTTGGTAGGTACAGTAGAACATCTGCTGCCAATATTTTTAATAACATTATAAAAAGTCACCACGGTAACTGACAGAGACTGTGTTACTGGAGAAGGCCAACAATATTCAACAAGCCCAGCCAGTGTCTCAAAGGAACTGGAACATTCTATAATTCTGTTAAACCTGACCGGATGTTCCTACAGGCAGTGGCCAGAGCTGGAGCAGCCTCACGCCAGCGCCTCAGACCAACAGCTCAGTGTAAGAGAAGAGTATTCTTTTCATTACGCTAGAATCTATCACATCTATCCACTGGTGTAATCCATCGATGTCACCTGCTGTGCATTTACTACAGCCCGCTGGTGTCCCAAACACTTTAACAACAATTAATCCCTCCCACAGCGGTGGACCACCACACAGGGATTTGAGCAAAGCATTGGGGGGGGGCGTCCACCATCAATCTCTGAGCCATGGCTGTCTCCCCCCAACTGGAAATTGTGCATTTAAGGTTTGGTACAGTTGGTCACAGGAACCCTTTGGATTTCTCTCGTTTTATTTGGGGAACATTTTGATTTGTAACTTGCTGTATAACAGTGAAGTGATTACTGCATTGAAACCGTGCTTAGGGAGTTGAGTATTAATGCTGTTGGCTCATCTCATGACATTTTAGGCCTCAGTAAAGGTGATTTACTGCAGGAAGTTTAATAATAGGACACTCAGTGTCATTTTGTGACTCCAGTCTTATCCTATTTGGTTCAATAACTCTTTCAACTCTAAAAAATATCAGTATTTGCTTCCTGCTCCTGCCCCAAACCTCAACACACAGAGAAAGATGCCTATTTGCATCAGCCAACTGTTCCACTGATAGGAGTGTCATATCTCTACCGGACAAAATATTCTCATCGTGTGCCGGGCTCTAATCTTCAACCAGACCTCGTTGGTGATCGCTGCTGATATGAAGGCAGGAAGCTTGAGCTATCTCCTTCTATTGCACTGTATGTAAGCCAATGATATGCAGTGTGCCACCAATTATAGGCAATCTGACATCTTTAAAGGACTGGTTCAGGATTTAGCATTATAAGTCATGTTATAAGGTTATTTACCATCATATTTTTTGTGATGTAACATGAGTGTGAATAGGCTATGTCGTCAATAGCGTAATCATCACAAACATTTGTATAGATTTCCTGTCTTTCTCCCCGTCTTTCTGTGACATTCGCTACCAGGAAACACTGAAAATACATGCCCTCATGCCCTATTATTAGCCTATCCCACCATACAACTGGTCCACATCAATGAATGCTGAATGTTATTTTATTCTTTCAGTTTTACAGAATAGTGGCCACACATGCATGCGTCATCTGACAAGAAATAGACATATCCTACTGAAAACACATGTCATGCAGCGTGTAGCCTAACACAGTGAGTTTGGGTTTAACTGTCTGGAGATGGTGGATGTGGTCATTGCATTCCTCCCTGGTCAGCCTCTCATAACAGACTTCACCTTGTGTCTGTCAGGCTTGGCTGAATGTAGCCTCGCGTCACCAGGCTCTCCTCAGCTAGGCTGAATTACTTTCATTAAACTGGATGGATGTGTTTCTGAGCCCTACAAAATAATCTTCAGTGGGCTAATGCAGTGGTTCTCAGCTGGTGGAGCCTAGGACCCACATTTTTCCTTATCATGAAGTCGCGACCCAAATTTATTCCACAAAAATAGAAAGATAGTGCAACAATACAGAATGCCTTCATACAGTTGTCATGTGTCATGTGCCAACACCTCACTGCACATAACACACTGCGGTTTTTGCCCTTTACTGTCTGCAATGTATGAAAACCCATGTTTAAGGTAGTTTGCGTCGTACTTGCGTTTCGCCATGTTTAGCTATACTAGCCTACAATGCTCGATTGACAGCAGCCATCCGATCCGCTGTGATACTGTCGTGTCAATTTTGACCGGCGCGTGTCAGTCAGTGACACATAACACAACATTGGCACACACTCACGTTAGCCCACTTCCTGTCATGTCTCGTAAATAAATTATTGAAATTATTGAATTGAATTGTGTGTCCTGCAAAATAAAACCCCAACATTTTCTCTATAAATATATATATATATATATATATATATATATATTATTTTATTTTTTTTAAATCTTGTTAAAGAAAAGAAAAGGGAAACCGCCCACGAGGCCGCGACCCAATCAAAACGGCTCCGCGACCCACATTTGAGAAACGCTGGGCTAATGGATTGTGCAACATCAACTGTCCAGTTGTCAAAACTAGTTGCCAACAAACTGACCAGCTATTTTCCCCATGTGGGCTCAGTCTCCCTGTCTACTGCAGACCGACCATTTGAAATACAATTGAATAGTTGAGTTAGGATTTCTTAAGGAAAGATACAATAGCCTATGAGATTTGCGATAGTCTAGGATTTAACCATGGATATTTGGAAACAGCAAGCTAGCATAGCCCGTTTGATGGTATTTTGTTTTGATAACTGGTCAGTTGATGTTTGTCCATATTACCTGAACTATTGTAACACCCCTCCCCATTATCTGTTTATTCATATTCAAATTAACTGGATGGATGTGTTTTATAGCCCGTGGGCTAATGGATTGTGGGGGAAGGGGGTGCTGTGCTACTAACGTTAGCGAGTTCCAACAAGGGGTTCTATTGTGCTGTTGGTGGTCACCGCTCCATTCCATTTAAAATTTTTGCCGGTCTGCCGCAGGTGTTGGGCTGAATTCGATAGTTTGATTGACCGATGCCAGTCCTGATTTCGATAGCAACTAGCGTTCTACTAGGAGTTTCCTAAAGCTTCAAAAATTAATTAAACCTACAGTACCACCACACCGATTTTAAGTGTTGACCTGGCAATTTGACCTGGCCCCATATATTCCAGCCCAGTTGGATAGAGAAACTATCAATTCAAATGCAGACCGACCATTTGAGGTAGAATTGAATAGTTAGAATTTCTTAAAGGGGTCCTCGTTTGCAAAACTAACTTTTTCATTGTTTTTGCATGTACATTTGAGTCTCTGATGGGCCTACTAACACACAAAGTATGAAATGAAACAACCCAGTCATTTTGCTGTGGTCAGCCGAAATGAAAACATTATGTAAAAAGTCAGTCCCAGCAAGCCGTTCAAATCTCCCGTGTCAAATTACATCAGTCGGGGACTCATTATAATAATCCCGCCCCCATTTGCATACCTCCAATCACCTACCATTGTTTACTTGGCTATAAAGGCTGACATTATTTGCAGGTCCCACTAACTAGCATAATGTCTTGGCACGGAAAATGCTCTGTTCTTGGAAAGAAAAGACAGACGAGCTGAGTGGATACATTTTATTTTTGATGGCAACATTCCCACTGATATTGGCAAATCACTGGCAGTGTGTTCTAGCCATTTTTTGCCCGATTGCTTTTCCAACCTGGGTCAGTACAATGCAGGATTTACAGATAAACTCTTTCGGAATGATAAAGCAATACCAACAGTCTGTGGAAATCATGCAGAAACTGTGAGTAATCATGCTGTGTTTCATATGAACTGCATATAGTACTAACGCTAGTTAGCTAACACGAACAAACTCCGCTTTTGCCTAATAACATGGGCATTAACGCTATCATGTTTAATCAGGGAGAGAGGACAATGAAATCTGTCACAGTGGCATCGAGTGTGGATGGTCCAGGCTAGCCAGCTATATTTGAGGTAGCATAGCGCTGTTAACAGCCCTCGTTCTCTAGCCTGCTGACTTGCTCTTAGCTGACCTCATTTGCATATGAAAAAGCGCTCAATCCACTCAATCTGATCTTGTATAGAGGCATGCTAGAACGCTTATACCTGAGCAGTATTTTCAGCAAAAATACTCAAAGACTTGTTTTGGGGACCCTAAAGACTTATATTAAATTGTTGAAAATTAGCATAATAAGACCCCTTTAAGCAAAGATACAATAGCCTATGAGATCTAATGTGAAAACAAAAACATTTCTCCAACATCTGCTAAACAAACTCAACAATCCCATATGACCGTTTCCCATTACAATTTCACAACATGCTGTAAAGCCTTAAGTTATTGTTTCATATCACATACAGTATCTCACATGATGCCAGGGTGCAATATAAAACAGTAATAACTTCAGGCCTAAAGATAAGGTTGGGAGGTCTGCTGGTGTTGACCACTGACTCTGACCTGCCTGGTGTGCAGGCATCTTACCGATCGACAGAAATAGCTCATTATCCCAGCATGTGACGCCTCGATGTCAGTCGATAAGCATTTTGGCTTTCCTTATCATGAGTTTTCTATCGACTCGCTGGCTCTTAAAAGTTAGTTTTGCAGATGATTACCCCAACATGCCTGGAGGTGCGACATGGCATTCTGTTGTCGATAAAAACGCAATTCATATCACTCTGGGGTTACTTTTTGCTGCATAGCTGTCTGCCATGTCAAAATTAATTCAGTCATTACTTGAGTAAGTGTGAGAGGTGAGTTTGGAATCAATGGCATGCTTATTACCTGACAGCCCATATTTGACCTCAGTTAAAGGAGGGGCAGAAACGACTGGCATGCACTAGACAGTCAGAATTATGCTGGGAATTAGACTATACATATGGGATGAAGCTGACCCTTATGTATCAACAGCGCCGCAAAGCTACTGTAGAGATGGTAGACAAAAGACTGAAGAGCTTGACAACTACTTCACTCACTAGAGTGTATGAAACGTTATCCAATAACAAGACTACAGTACAAGTAAAATGGCAGACAGCATTTTAATGGCAGAAATTCTGCCAACAAAAAATACATTCTAAGATTCTAGAAAAAGATTTTTTTCCCGGTCATTAAATGAATAGATGACACAGTATTATGTTGAAGAAACACTTTTATTCCAGTGAGAGAGGTTGTGATTAAAAGTAATCTCCTAATGGACAGGCAGGAGAGGGAGTTAGTACAGGCATGACCCTGCGGAGAGCTGTGAACCTGGGCAGCGTGATGTAGGTGAGCGAGGGTGCAGGGGGGCTAATGCAGCGCTAACAATAACCATATGAGATGCACATATTAAGCACGGCATGACTCACTCTGACAGGAAGCTCATGATGGTGGCTAATTACGTCTTATTAGCCCTAGCATTAAGTCAGCGGACGCATTAGTGCATTAGCTCATGACGTAGGGAAGCAGATTCAAATTAATTTGTTCTCAAGGCTTCTTTAAATCAGGAAGGATTCCAGCACTGACAATCTCACCATTCCACCATTCTCACCACACCAAGAGTCTCACCATTTACAGATCTGAGTCTCACATTTTCAGATCTGAGTCTCACATTTACAGATCTGAGTCTCACCATTTACAGATCTGAGTCTCACATTTACAGATCTGAGTCTCACATTTACAGATCTGAGTCTCACCATTTACAGATCTGAGTCTCACATTTACAGATCTGAGTCTCACATTTACAGATCTGAGTCTCACATTTACAGTATCATCACTGCAATATACCCTCCCTCCCGTCACTTCCACCAATCAGTGTGTGACTAAAACAAAACATCTTCCTTTCTTTGTGTACCTCTCTCTCTTATTGACCCACATAGTACCCATTTGTTTTAAGCAGCATGACTGAGTAAATTCTGTAATTGCATAATGTCTTAATCTAGAGCCAAAAGCAAGGGTAGCCAATCCACAGAAAAAGAACATTAAAACAATAAAAAAGAACATTAAAGCAATACATAGCGTTTTCTCCGGTTTTCTCGGAACCAAGCCCCCACAGGCTCTGCGAGTAAGTGCACTGTCGTAAAGTTATCAGATTGTCTTTTTCTTTTTCTGGCTTCCTCCGTGATGTTTCGCTTCGGTTTTCTCACCTCCGCCATGATATCATTGAGCTAAAAAACGCATGATATCCATAGAGGCCGGAATAGTTAGCTACTACTGTGTTGTTTAAGCACAACGTTGTGCATGCGCACTTCGACTGAATGCTGCGTCTCGGGGGCGCAAGTTTTAAAAGGTTATAAATGTCAATGTACTGTATTATCTTTCTGAGTAGACTGTTTGGTCAATTCAGCTTACTTTTAGTAAATCTAATTGGAGAATTAGCACCAGACATGTTTGTAAAGGTCAAAATATCACGATGTATTGCTTTAAAGCAATAGTAAACTATACACGGTATATATTGTGCATGCATGTCCTGTAACTCAGTACCGTAATACCTTAAATTACCTTTTTTGTAAAATCAGCCTTGAGGTGATACCTATTGTGACGACCGGAGTCGTGAAAGTATGATTCATCACATTTATTCAACGGGGTATAGCTTCTTGAATTTACACATGAAAGGGTTAACAGCTGCAGACATCTGTCAGTGGCCAACTGAATAATTGGACCCACTTTTGCACTGCTTGAATTGGTCCTGGGCCTGGGACTCTGGCCCCCTGGGAAATGTATGGAAATACTCTTGACCTCCTTTCCTACGGGACAATAGGTTGGCGCTCTAAATGAATATCAGGTAATAGAAAGGTTTCTCCTGGTTCCTGTTGTTAAGGGGAAGGACTCTGACTACAGCATTCACACCGCATTTCCACACCAGAAGCAACATTAACTCTTAGATTGCTGTGCAGCTATGGGTAAGAGAGATTTGAGAGATTTGTGGGTAATGCACAATTTATAAATACTGCCTTGGAATGTTCATATTCAAAACAATAATACCATCATTTCCAGTGCAATTTACTTAGACCAAGAAGTCGTTGCTCTAGTGACTGAAGGTTCCATTGGATCAATTGAAAGGAGCTGGAGAGCATTGCCTTAAAACCTTTAAAGATAGAATTCTGCCTCTACGTCCCCTTTCAATTTAGATTTCACTCATGAATGAATTATTCATTGATATCTGAAAACTGGGTGTGTTTTGACTGTCATCTCTAGAGCCACACTTCCTGGAATAATTAGCATCAACAGCTATTAGCATCACAGGTCAGCTGAAAAAACCTACACTACATGACAAATACATGAGGTAGGAACTGTGACATCCACACATGATGCATGTTCCTTTGTGGTAATAACATGGAATTATGATTTTCTTCAGGAATATGAATATAGGAAAGGAGCATAGTATTTTAGGTCCACAGCTCTAAACTCTGTGTGAAAAGTAGAAGGGCCCCTGTGCACTTTCTGTCAAACCTTTCTGGAAACCCAGAAAACCAGTGGCAATGCAAAGCAGATGCGGTTATGCATTTATGAACTGTCTGACCGTCTGACATTTCATTTGGGTTTAATCTGTTTTTATTTCATACTTAACCCTTTTAGCATTTTGGGTGGATATGAAATACTGTTACTTTTTTTTAGCTGTGCGACCAGAATTTACCTGATGTGCGGCAGATGGTTTCACACAGAGGGAAACAAAGTGAGCTCACGAGATCAGGATGGTCTCACGAGGATAGCACAGAGGGGAAAAAAACTAAAACTAATAAAAACTAAGTATTTTCAACAAATAAAAACTAAACCAGCAAACCAAAAACGAATTAAAACTAATACTGAAATTGAAAACAAAAAGTTAAAAGGCTATAAAAATAAAAACAAATGAAAAAACAAAGCTATTATAACCTTGCTGTCAACACAGCTGTCCTCCACTTGGTTGATAGCCTCTCCTGTGCCTGTACAGTGCATCACTGTGCTGTGGGTTGGGTGATATGCACAAGTGAGATGTGATCATTGTAAGATTTGAAACGTAGATGTCAAGTAACTTTACAACTATTTGAACTGAAATGTTACATGAATTCTAGTTTATGATCTATTTTTACGATCTTTGATAGATTAAGACTTAATACATGTCAAACATGAACACTATAAAGCTATAAGATTTCTATATTACTATGTATAGATCGAGAGGGATCAGTCAGTTAAACTTTGTAGACCACTGGCTCTGCTACAACAATTTAAAAAATTCCATACTTTATAAAAAACAGCTTGGAGCAGAGGATGCCCCCTCCTATAAAATGTTGAGATTCTTCTACAGGGTATGGCTTATTAGGGAGTGTGGGTATACCCAGACCCTTAAACTGTAGCCCTCAAGCAGACTTGATTTACCCTCACAGACAGAATTTACCCTCGCAGCCAGCAGGTAGTGCATAAGTTATTCAAGCTTAGCCTTGCTTTACCTACCCTAGTCCTCCCTCAGGCTCAATGCGGGAGCCCCCCAGGGCTGTGTGCTGTCACCCAGGGCTGTGTGCTGTCCCCACTGCTGTACACCCTGTACACACATGACTGTACAGCTACCTTCGACTGCCATCGTCAGGTTTGCTGACGACACAGCAGTGATAGAGCCTGATCACCAACAATAATGAGAGGGCCTACCTGGAGGAGGTGAGGCTCCTGACCCAGTGGTGTCAGGAAAACAACCTCCATCTGAACGTCAGCAAGACAAAGGAGACAGTGGTGGACTTTGGGAGGAAACAGGAGAGGAACTACACATTACATTGCAGTCATTTAGCAGGTGCTTTTATCGAAAGTGACTAACAATAATTGAATTTAACGTAGGAAAAGCCAATGTACTACTACTTGCCAGAACTCACAAGGGCATCTCCTTTCTAAAACAAGTGACTAAGAGCATAATCTAGTGCTGAAGGCAAAGCGCAAGAACAGCAATCTAAAACACAATAGGTGCTTAAGAGGGAGGATCGTTCCTTCTTGAATAGATAGGCCCTACAGAGTGCATGATCAGCTGAACGTATCTTGGGGGTGCCACTCTCCCACCTTGAAGAAAAACTCCAGAAGATGCAAGACCAAGGCCAACAGGATCCTGAGACCCCCCCAGGCACCCAGGCAACAGACTGTTCTCTCTGCTACAGTCAGGGAAGAGATACGCACACACAAGGTGAGCACAGAGAGACACAGGAAGAGCTTCTTTCTGCAAGCCATCCGGCTCCTAAATGACTCTAATGTATAGTACCACTATACCCCAGGGCTGGACTGGGACAAAAAATCGGCCCTGGCATTTTTGGCCCAGACCGGCCCACCACAATCGGCCGGACAATCGGTCGGTCGCGATTTGTTGACGGGGGGGGGGGGGTGGGGTGCTGCTGCGCGATTTGTTGACGGGGGGGGGATGCTGCTGCGCGATTTGTTGACGGGGGGGGGGGTGCTGCTGCGCGATTTGTTGACGGGGGGGGGGATGCTGCTGCGCGATTTCTTGACGGGGGGGGGGGGGGGGGTGGTGCTGCTGCGCGATTTGTTGACGGGGGGACAGGCCAGCTGGCTCTCTAACGGCCCACGCAAATGACACCTGAAACTAACAGAGGGAGGGGTGGGGCCTACATATGATTGGGCCAGCCCAGTGTCAGTATAGAAAATGGACCAATGGGCCGCTGTCCCTGCTCTATGGGCCGTTCGTTAGCTCTTTTTTTTTTTAGATCGGCCCACAAGTAGGTCCGGCCCACCGGGCATTTGCCCGGTACGCCACATGGCCAGTCCGGCCCTGCTATACCCAGAGGAGCAGGACATCTAGTGTACACAACTAGGGTTGCAAAGGGGCGGAAAATTTCCGGTAAATTTCCGGAAACTTTCTGGAAATTTTCCATGGTAAGTTAAGCTGAGGAATTTTGGAAATTTTGACCTTTTTTAACATCTTTTTTTCAACAATTTTTTATTTTATTTTATATACTTATTTTAGGATTTTATCTATTTTTCATCCAATTTGGTAGCCAATTGACCCTGACCTACAGTAGTGTCCAGTTACCCCCTATTAACTCTTGAGGATTCGTCACACAACCCGGCCGGTCAGCAATGCAAAAGGGAGAAACAACTCCCTGACTATCTCAGCTCGCAACCGTAATTCCAACACCAGACAGGATTGCTGTTGTGTGACGAACTCTCAAGCCGAGATTAAACTAACCATCCTTGGGGAGCGGTGGCCCTATAGGCCGCTCTGGGATCGGCCATGCTCGGATCTGGCGAGACCACCGGTTCCCGGTGGGCAGCTGCACTGGAACACAATGCATTAGACCGCTACACCACCACAGAACCCAATAGCAGAGAACTTAAATATAGCCTAGTCAGGGAAAAAACATAAAATGCTTGTAATGCGCATTGTGTTGCCTCTGGGTATAAAATGCGCTATATAAATAAAGCTTTGATTGATTGATTGATTGATTGATTGATGTCTTATTGTCATATTTGTAATGTCTTATTGTCATATTTCTTAATGTCTACAGTATCTTAATGTCTTATTTTGTAAACGTCTCCTGTCATATTGTTGTAATGTCTTACTGTCTTATGTCTTAAGTTAAGTCTTGATGTCTGAGAGTGCCGGGCACAGTGCATTTCATTGTATTTTATAATACACATGACAATAAAAGCCTTGAACTTGAACCAAGAGGGCTGAAGAATCCACTCACAAATAGACTAAGCTAAAAAAAAAAAAAATCTTTCAAATTTGTATTAGAAATGTCTGCTTATGACAATACAAAATGTTTATATTTATGTCTGTTTATGATGAGGTAAATACAGTTGGTATAAATAGCCCCAAAATTTCCAGTTTATTCCCATGAATTCCTGTTAATTCCCATAAATTCCCGTTAATTCCCATGGAAAGTTTCCAACTTTGAATATTCCTGGAATTTTGCAACCCTATATACAACACAACCGCTTACAACACACGTCAACCCCCCCCCACCCCCCTGGGTTATTTATTATAGCTATAGCATGTACATAACTCACCTATGCCCCCCCTGGGTTATTTATTTATTATTCATATCCATATACACTATGGCACATAATCCATTTCATACTGTATAGAAAGGATACCTATTGTGTAACTAGTGTTAATTTCTTTATTAATACAAATTCCTAATTTTTCAATTTGTAACTTGTACATTTGTAATTAGGGCCCGAGCACTGGCGGTGCGAGGCCCTATTGAAATTTGAAGGATTATTATTATTATTCTACCTTCTTCTCCCCAAACAAATGCCTTTTTGGCGGCCTAAACATCGATGAAAACGGATTAAACTTTGCAGATACATCAGTCCCGGTGAAAATGTTGATAATTCATGGGTGACGGAAATGGGCGTGGCAAAACGGCTCAAGAGCGCCCCCTGGAAAATTTAAAATGGCGAGCCCCACCTTTCAGTTTGATGTAGGTAACGAAATTTGGTGGGCATATGTATTCATCGAGACAAACTAACATGTCTCTTGGACCTATACCCAACATCCAACAGGAAGTCAGCCATTTTGTCCTTGTTTTCACCATTTCCATGCCTCGTACTTCAACTCCTCCTCCTACAGATTTCATCCCATCGACTTCATATTCGGTCAGCTTCATCTTAAGACCTTTGTGATCAAATGTTATTAAAAAAAAAAGTTTTCACCAAACACCCTTGCCGTGGCGCCCCGCCGAAGTTTGACATTTCGCCATAAAACACCAAGTCCTCATAACTCCTCCATACATTATCCAATTTGTCCGATATATCTCACGCTTCATGAAGGTTCTGGCTTGAACACATCTATGTGTACGTATTGCATCATACTTATAGCGCCACCTATTGGTGAAACAGGAAGTCCTCATAACTCCTACATACATTATCCGATTTGCACCAAATTGCTGACGATTCATGAAGGTCGCATTCTGAACACATCTATGCATCGGTATTGAGTCACACTTACAGCACCACCTACTGGTGAAACAGGAAGTACTCATAACTCCTACATACATTATCTGATTTACTCCAAATTGCTCATGCTTGATGAAGGTCGCATCTTGAACACATCTGTAAGTCAGTATTGCGTCATACCTACAGCGCCACCTACTGGTGAAAGAGGAAGTACTCATAACTTCTACATACGTTATCCGATTTACTCCAAATTGCTCATGCTTGATGAAGGTCGCATCCTGAACACATCTGTGCGTCAGCATTGAGTCAAACTCATAGCGCCACCTACTGCTTACAGGAAGTCCTCATAACGGCTACATACATTATCCGATTTACTCCAAATTGCTCACGCTTGATGAAGATCGCGTCCTGAACACATCTGTAGGTCAGTATCGAGTCATACTTATAGCGCCGCCTACAGGTCAAGCAGGAAGTCATAACTCCTACATACATTGTCCGATTTACTCAACATTTGTCACGCTTCATCAAGGTACCGTCCTGAACACATCTATGCATCGGTATTGAGTCATGCTTAGAGCGCCACCTACTGGTGACAGGAAGTTTCTCTCAGTACTGGACACCAAAATAGCACAGCCTTTAACGGCGCCATACCCCAACACGCGTGGGGTGCGATGGCCCGCTCACTGCTGCTCGCAGCCCTAGTTGAATATTAGAGTTTATTTGTATCGAGCATAATCTTGGAGCTGTCAGCAACATTTCACTGTGACTATACACAGTACATTACATGTGAAAAATAAAAGAAATCTTGAATTTTAAATACGAAGATGTGTGCTCTTTGAAATCTACTAAAAAACTGCATGAAGGAATGCCTAGTGGAAAAGCGACATTCACATTGTACCTGCATTTTATCAAGGTTTCAAAACACATTACCACAAATAATTATTGTAACTTTAGTCAAGTTTTGGGATCATCACATGCAATTCATTAGAACATGACACTGTAGCAATTCAGCAGACAAGACACTTACCAGATTGATATAAATGAATCAAAGGTACTTCATTATGGAAAATTAAACAATTATCCTTTTTCAACTGTATATGTCCGAATGCATGGCTGCCAGCGGCTCCATTTTTGCAGTCAATTATATTAAATGTAAGTAAATAGTAAGTAAGAAAACTTTATTTGTATAGCGCTCTTCACAGCACGGATGCACAGTGATTTACATTACATTACATTACATTACAGTCATTTAGCAGACGCTTTTATCCAAAGCGACTAACAATAATTGCATTTAACGTAGGAAGAGCCAATGTACTACTACTTGCCAGAACTCACAAGTGCATCTTCTTTCTAAAACAAGTGACTAAGAGCATAATCTAGTGCTGAAGGCAAAGTACAAGAATCACAATCTAAAGTACAGTGCAATATAATACAATACAATAAGTGCTTAGGTGGGAGGATTGTTGTAGTACTTCTTGAAGAGATGAGTTTTGAGCCTGCAATGAAAGATGGGCAGCGACTCTGCTGTCCTGACATCAGTGGGCAGCTCATTCCACCACTGCGGGGCCAGGACAGAGAAGAGCCGTGACCGTGTCGATCGACCGCAGGAGCCTCGGAGTGACGGGCAACCAGTCGCCCTGAGGTAGCAGAGCGTAGCAGTCGGGAGGGGGTGTAGGGTTTGACCATGGCCTGGAGGTAGGAGGGGGCTGTTCCTTTCATTGCCCTGTAGGTTAGCGCCAGAGTTTTAAACTGGATGCGAGCCGCTACAGGGAGCCAGTGTAGGGAACGGAGGAGGGAAGTTGTGTGGGAGAATTTGGGGTGGTTGAACACCAGGCGAGCAGCAGCTTTCTGGACAAGTTCCAGAGGTTTAATGGCTGACACCGGTGCCCCCGCGAGGCGGGAGTTGCAGTAGTCCAGGCGGGAGATGACCAGGGCCTGGATGAGTACCTGCGCCGTTTCATTAGTGAGGAAAGGGCGAATCCTCCTGATGTTGTAGAGCATGAATCTGCAGGAACGTGTGACGGATGTGACATGTGACAGGAAAATGACAGTTGGTCATCCAGGGTCACACCCAGATTCCTCGCAGTCCGAGTCGGGGTCACCACTGTGTCTTCAATGGTGATGGCCAGGTCCCGGTGCGGACAGCCCTTCCCCGGGAGGAACAGCAGCTCAGTCTTGTCCAGATTGCGCTTGAGGTGATGTGTCGTCATCCACTCCGAAATGTCAAGCCAAGCACCCAGCTATGCGTGTCTCCACTTTTGTATCAGAAGGGGGGAATTACAGAACCAGTTGGGTGTCATCGGCATAGCAGTGATAGGAGAAGCCATGCGAGCGAATGACAGAGCCCAGAGATGTAGTGTAGAGGGAAAACAGGAGAGGACCCAGGACAGACCCTTGTGGAACCCCCGTAGTCAGACTACGCGGTTCCGAAGTCGACCCTCTCCATGTCACCTGGTAGGAGCGGCCCGTCAGGTAGGATGCAAACAGGGAGTGTGCAGAGCCATCGATGCCTTTCTCCTCGAGGGTGGAGAGGAGGATCTGGTGGTCTACCGTATCATATGCTGCTGACAGGTCTAGGAGTATCAGGACAGAGGAGAGACAGTTCGCTCTTGCGGCATGGAGTGACTCTGTTTCTGCAAGGAGGGCGGTCTCTGTCAAGTGGCCAGCCTTGAACCCGGATTGGTGGGGATCTAGGAGGTCGTTCTGGAGGAGGTACGAAGACAGTTGGTTAAAGATAGCACGTTCAAGTGTTTTGGATAGAAAGGATAGAAGGGAAACCGGTCTGTAGTTTTTGACATCAGAGGGGTCGAGAGATGGTTTCTTTAGGAGGGGGGTGACTCTGGCAGTCTTGAAAGCAGAGGGAAAACATCCTTATACAAGAGATGCATTGATGAGGTGGGTTAGGAAGGGAAGGAGTTCGGGTGCAACAGACTGAAGGAGAGTCGAGGGAACAGGGTCTAGGGAGCACGTGGTGGGGCGGTTAGATGTTACAAGGTTGAGGGCCTCGTTGGGGGAGAGGGGAGAAAAGTGGGATAAGGTGGGGCGTGGAGAGGAGGGGGGGAGCAGGGAGGGAGAGAGGGTGGGGATGGGGGGGTGAGTTTCGTGCACGGAGCGTTGACTGGGGGAGGGGGGAAAGAGGATCTGATATCGTTAACTTTCTTGTCAAAGAAGTTGGCGAAATCATCAGGGAGAAGGGAGGAGTTGGGAGTAGGAGGTGGGGGCTGGAGTAGTGAAGAGAAGGTTTCAAAGAGTTTTTTAGGATTGGAAGCAGAGGTTAGGATTTTAGAGCGGAAGAAAGCAGCTTTAGCAGACAGAGAGGAGGAGAATGTGGAAAGAAGAGATTGGAAATTACAGTTATAAGTTACAATTAAACATAAAGTATGCAATCCAAAAACACATTACTGTTAAACGAGAAACCATCAGAACATTGCAAGCAGCAAAAAGTATCACTTATAAATGACCAAAGGCCAATGTGTTGTTAAAAGCTGGTTTGAAGATAACTATGATGTCACCAATGACTGAATGTGCAGACAATTCAACTTGACACCTACCGTAGTCACTGGAGGCTGAAGGATCCATCCAACCTGTGTCATTTTGCTTGGATGGCCTACTTTCTCTTTATCCTTGTTGGGGGAAAAATTGTGTGTGATGTCGGATCTCTTGAGAATGACCTTTGGTGGTTCTTAGGGTGGATGTGTTATTATGCAGTGGTACATCTATGTGATGAGGACTGTCAAAGTGGAAATGTCAACGGCATTCTCTAACACTGAGCCCTACAGTCAGTCCTTCCAGAAAAACGTGATTATGCGATCGTATAATTCATTGCATAATCAGGCAAAAGGCACAGATTATGCAAGGGTCACATAATTTTAGATAGAGCGCATTTTCACCGCGATAATCACTGAACTCCGCGCAAAAAACGTGGAATATGCGGGGCTCGCTTGATTTCATACTTCCCGCATTTTTCTGCTTCAAGTTTTAATGTTTTTCACCTCGTTTGTAGGGTTGCCACCTTCAATGGGGAAAAATAAGGGACACCTTGCCAGCAGTCTCACGGAACACAAATCAAGCAGGGGTCTGGCGGTCCTCCCCCATGAGATTATGAGTGTCAGACATCTCATTTCCTGCATTCTAGTGAATTGCACCAATTTGCATCAAGTTCAATGTCCTCTGCTATTCTCATCATGAATGAAGGAAATAAATAGCCAATAAGAGTAGGCTAAAGCACAGCTGCATCGATTATTTTAAGATCAAATCAATAAACATCAGATCATAGACATGGGAAAAATGTTTGGTCTGATAAACTTGGAAATAGCAAATGACCTGGACGACCACAGAGACCAGACATCGGGGATTGTTTATAAGTTCCAAGGCTGCCTTTTAAGGCTGCCTTCAATCATGACGCCGGTCTATACCGTACCTGGTCTAGGCGCTCTCGCATAGGCTATGGTTTTATTATTTCTCGTATCATTCCAAGCATGTGAAGACGTAGTGTAGGCTATATGTATTAGAGTGGGGTGTGCACGAAAATACAGGACAGGTTCTTGCATTTTTCGCATATTCTCGCAATATTCGAAAGTTCCTGCAACTTCAGAAAATCCCCGCATTTTCAACGCATAAAATCACATAAAACCCCCGCATATTCCATTGCATAATCAAGTATTTTTGCCCGCATAATCAAGGATTTTTGCCCGCGTTTTTCTAGAGGGACTAGAAAAGAAAGGGACTATCTTATAGTGGCTATAAGATGCTGCATGCCTCTATCACCCAACCTGGTCACCTCCCACCACCACCATCATCACCCAACCTGGTCACCTCCCACCACCACCATCATCACCCAACCTGGTCACCTCCCACCACCACCATCATCACCCAACCTGGTCACCTCCCACCACCACCATCATCACCCAACCTGGTCACCTCCCACCACCACCATCACCCAACCTGGTCACCTCCCACCACCACCATCATCACCCAACCTGGTCACCTCCCACCACCACCATCATCACCCAACCTGGTCACCTCCCACCACCACCATCATCACCCAACCTGGTCACCTCCCACCACCACCATCATCACCCAACCTGGTCACCTCCCACCACCACCATCATCACTACCGTCCTCATAAAGCAACAAAAGCCTTCAGTCAAGCCACCAATCAATGATCCCTTCTTATACCCAAACTTTAACCTTGGGTCAAACACGAATCCTTGTATAATCCTTAATGTGCATTGTACGACAATCCTTATCCAATCACTCAAGCTACATCATGTTCACGTAAACAAAACACAGTGACTTTTCAAAGTCTTGTATTTCTAGTCATTTATCTGCATCTGAACATAAATGCTATAGCACTTCGGACTCCTTTTTGGTTAGGTGCAGAAGAGCAGCAGCGCCAATACTAGCGATTGTCGCACTGTCACTCGCTCAGTAGCTGGGTAGTGTTGTTTATTGCTGGCCAGCAGCTCTCTGTTGGCACCACAAGAGGCAGTTGTCCCTCCAGCGAAACATTATGACATTATTATGCGCCTTTATCAAACAAACACTGTTAGAGAAAGCAATAAACACGAGCAAGCTGTAGGAAGCTGTCTAGTTTTCAGGCGAAAAAGTAACTGTGTCGATTCCCAATATGTGGTCAGTTTCAAAATAACAGCTGTTGACTTTTTCCGAGTTCAGTGGCAGAGTCTACCAGCCTGTCCAGTCAAGTGCACTTGCATTAAACACAATCAGGGGTGCAAACTTGTGATCTTTCGGCAAAATTTGCCATTTTGAATCCAAAATATGTCATTTGTGTGATTCGTGTAGATCCAGTGAGTTTTTGAAATGGGAGGGGGTCTGGGTCTGCGAGAACAGAGTCGCAGGGAATGAAATGACAACCACACCTTCTGAGCTGTCAACAGAAGGGCTTCTGTGCTTGGAGCCTGCACTCTCCCGTTTAGCTAGACATAACTTTAACTAGATCGTAAAAAGACAAGTTTTATAAAGTAGTGCAGTTTAGCTAGTGTACAGTTTGTTTTGGCTAACAACAACATGACGCTAACTTACATTCACTTTCAAATAGGCATTCTACATCCAACTATAGGGCTGATAGCCTACCAAAAGCAATAAAAAAAAAAGCAATCAAAAACTTGATATGGCGTACAAAACATTGTTGTCTGTTTCTACACAAGCACATTACTGCTGCTCTAACTCCACATTCAAACCTTAATACCGTTTCATAGCATTGAGGGCCTCCCATCCTTCATGTGAACAGACCTGGGCTGTGTTCGGAATCGCTCCCTCGTTCCCTCACTCCCTATTCCCTATATAGGGTTCACTATGTAGTGAACTACCTAGGGAATGGTTTAAGGAGTATTCGGACACTACACCGAACGTCACAAAAATGCGTCGGTCATTCGTGTGATGCAGGCGGATGCGCCCTCGTGTAAACAAACAAGTCTAACAGGGAGCATTCACGCTGCAGGTTGAGATGTACTCAATCAGGTAGTATCGGATTTGCTTTTGTGTGTTAATTTTGAATGTTAAATCCCAAATAAAGTGTTGAAATTTAAATTCTAATCATGTGCATGTGTGGTTTTTCTACTTTGGTCCTGTCTGTTAATTGCAAGATGTAACGTTGGCTATAGCCGCACTACCTAGCTAGCTATGAAGCGCACGATCAAGTTACATGTTTACGATTTAGCTCCGCAAGCTAGAGTTCCTTCAGTTTATACACGAAAGTTGCCGCCGCCATCCTCCGTTCACAGCCCTCTTCGCGAGACAACTCAACTGCATTGCATTGTGGTATACCGGAGAAAATGTAGGGTACATGCACTGTACCCTGGAAATCAAGGTGACTTGTGGGTAATAAATAGTGGACTATATAGGGAACGAAAATTCCGTGGAGAATTCGGACACTACAAACAAAATGGCTGACGCCCTATATAGTGCACTATATAGTGAATAGGGAGCGATTCCGAACACAGCCCTGGTTTCTGCTGTGCGCTGGGAAAGTGCAGCGTGTGTGTGTGTGTGTGGCATCTAAATTACAAGTACCCTACATCTATTTCTAAAGACAGTAGTAAACTTCAGGTCTGATACAGAGAAAAGCAAAAGCTATAAAGTAGGCTTTCATTGAGTTTATACAAGGAATCGGAGAAAGATAATTCAACAGCTTTGTCCCTTAGCTGAGCATGAGTTAAATAATGCATCACACTTAAACTAAACCTGCCAGACTTGATGAAAGGCTAATTTAGTCACTAAAACTAGACTAAAACCAAAACAATTCAGATGACTAAAACATGATAAACTAAATTACATTTTAGTTAAAAGACTATAGAGGCTATGACTGAAAATAAAATAAAATGTTGCTGGCAAAATTAACACGTAGTTATTGGTGAGTTTGCTTGTTTACTAGCTAATTAGCTATCTAGCTAGTTATTCTAGATAACACCTAGCAAGCCTATCCAGATATACAGTTAGGCTTTATACTAGCTGGTTCCGAACGACTAACCAGTCCTGAAGAGAAAGAAGCCGGCATCTGCCCATAACTCCAGGCTGGACCTGGTTTAGTTTGTGTAAACGGTTTTATTAGCTATTCAATATGTATTCCACATCTGTGTAAATCAGTTGTTTCCCACCTCGCTGTACATAACTAAAGGATTATTGAAGGGCAAATAAGATTGATCCCTGTCTTCCTGTTTTTCACCCCTCACAGAAAACCACTCTGGTCTCGGGCAAACACAAACACACACACACACACACATACAACAGAGGCGTACAACCTTATTGTCGTAAACCTTGCCCTTCACCTTTTTTGATTGATCAAATAAGTGCAGCAGTGCTGCCAGTTGTGTTTTTATAGCAACCTATGAAGTAAGGGATCGCTGAGGAAAAGGAACAGAGAGAAATACGAGTTGGCAAAATCCCTTCAGACACACAGAGACTGCGAGGGAGCAGTACTTGATGACATCAGTAAGGTCTCCTAATCTGATGGATTCAGGAGGACGGCTCTAATGTTGACCTGGTCAGTCACAGACAGACTGTTCACAGAGTTCTGAGAGACAATTGGCTGCATCATCTCATTGGAAGCAGCGGACTGAATGCAGGATTTAGTCCATCGCTCTCCAGACAGATTCAGAGACAAATTCCCAACCCGGTATTTCAGACTTCATTTCACCTCTGACTCTGCCATTGTGTTTGTTTTTGGCAAGGGATCTTCACTGAAGGAGGCGTTCTGCTCTTTTTTTCTTGCCCCAGACTGATGATAACTAGGCCAGAGAGCACAACCCCGTCAATCCCGGCCCGTTCAGGAGCCAAGCGGTGCTCCAATTCCTAGTGGGCGGTGGGCAGGCATCGCTGGATTACATGATCTCATCTCTGTCATTCTCCCTCCCAGCCTGCCTCTGACCTGCAGCGTTGAGGGCAGAGCAATTACTCCCTTGGCGCTGGGGAGTCAGTCAGACCTATACTGCACAGGCTCTGACAGCAGTACGGGACAGGGGGGAGATGGAGGGAAGAGAAACACATTGGAGAAGCTAAGAATCTGGCTCGGAGAGAATAGAGCATAGATGGGGAAGGTGATGCAGAGAACCCTTCTGTGAATCCAACCTGAGGCACTGGCAATAGGGATTGCCCTGGAGGTAACTTCAGATATGAGTATAAATAAAGATAAATTGGTGAAATGTACGAATGAGAGATTGAAGGTTAAACCAGGCCAGGTCCAGCCTAATATATAATGGGTAATTATTGAGACATCTATACTGTAGGTATAATTTCAGAACAGGAGTATGTCAAATGTTCAATTGCTGCACATAAATTAAATAACTGACATAGCAGGTAACCACATTTTAAATAGCTTCTATAACATCCAGTGACAAAATATCGTCCACACTGAGGCTTGAACCCGCGACCTTCGGCATGGGAGGCGGACACCCTCTCCACTACACCTGCAGGTCAACAACACGACGGAGGAAGGGAAAAAGGGAAGGAGGGAGGGAGGGAGTGACAACCGGACATTTGCTATCATTGGTGCGCTGGCTTACAGCCAGGCACAAAAATAGACACACATACGCAAATGTACTGTATGACTGACTCATAAGATCACAAGATTCATAGTCAGCCAAAGCAGTCAGCAATATCCCCAAATTGATCCAACAATCTAGACTACTTAAAGTAGTTCCTCCTCAGATAAGAGAGGCCATTTTCTAGAAACAGCAATGGGTGCTTTTCTTCTCCAGTCTCCAGCACTGTCAGCATTATACCGAAGCACTGTGGATATATCTGTTGACTGTTTGATAGTTGTCAAGCAGTTTGATCGTCGATTAATCGCTGTGGAGTGGCAATGCTTTGGGACTTCCAGAAGATGTTATTAAAAATAGAGTCATCAGAAATGTGATGCATTGCACACAAGAAGACTGGCCCGAATAAGCTGCTCACGGGTGTCTGAGAGCTTCTATTCCTGTCATCATTATCTATCTGGGTAACAGTCTCACAAACGCAGGTCTTCAGGGATCTGGAGATTCAAGTCAAACTTTTCCTCAGAATAATGATTTAGCAATCCCACTAATTATGACTCATAATTATTATTTTTTCTATGTTTTAATGGGGATTATTCCATATTCCACAAAAGCCTTGTCCACGGACAGGGGTATTTTTTCAACAGGGATTTTTCCTCCTTCATTCTTAAAACAATCTCCCACATGAAATCCCACATGAAAACGCAAAAACACACGGCATTGGCTGTTCACGCACATTCCGTTTGATGGCGACATGTTAACAAGGCTGTTCACGCACATCAAATAGGCTGCTTGCTGTCACATTCACTCTCTGACTTCTGCTCCATGAACAACTTTGATTTTTAGCCCTTCATTAGCCAGGAGAAAACACAAGAGGAACGGCATTCTGGTAACAGAGCTGCAGAGTTGTGTCCACGGAGTTCTCATAACGTTCTCATAACACACATTTTATGTAAACAGGAGGTAACGGCGACGTAAAAATAAGCCCCTTTCTTGTCCACACGACAACGCTGAAAGTGGAGTTACTCAAAAATGTTCACTCTGGACAAAGTTTTCAAAAAAGTCTGGTTTCAGTGACCAAGAAGGCCGTTTGCGTGTGGACGGAAGGCCAAACCAGAACATTTTTTGAAATGGTTTTCAAAACTACCCGCGTTTGTGTGGACAGGGCCAAAGTTTAGCTGCTGTGGCACAGAAGATAATACGTTTGTCTTCAGTTAATCATTCTGTATTTCTGACAATTGTCTGTGTGGGTCCATTCACTTCTTGCACCTTACAGCAGTTGGATTAACGTTTATCACAAATGCTTCTCTAAGCCTGCCGCTGTAGCTCGTTATTGCATTGGGCCCTCTGGGACAGAATATCTCCACAGTTCTATGTAGGGGACAAGCTGAGTGGCTTCTGTAGTTACTGTAACAAGTTGTTTTGGTCACTAAAAACTAAATCCGTGTTAATTGACAAAATGCAGCACCAATGTGTTTCTGTCCCCATGATGGTAATGTTCCAAGTTAGCGGCAATCATGTACCAACAAGTAGGCTAAATTACAGAGAGCTGGGCTTTGCTCTGTTGGGAAAACTATTTCATACTTGGAAACCTACCCTGTGTTGCCATAAGACAGCAATCCCTTACATAACAGTTTTAATCGATGAAAGTTTTTCTTTTCTATTCAGAGCCTGAGGATTTTAATCTTGGCTATTAAACTGGTGGAAGGTAAATCACATTTCTCCACTTAGTAACAAAGTACTAGATTTAAGCAATTGACCACTCGAGGCAGTGGGTTACAGGGGATTTTACCACAGCTACGGGGCGTTGTTAGGCCCGACGTGAAACCCTAAAAGCCTAAAACCCCCGTAGCTGTGGTAAAATCCCCTGTAACCCACTGCCTTGAGTGGTCAATTGCTTTTCTACAACGGTTACTACATATATATATTCACAAAAAACACTCAGTAGTAACATTCAATCATTTATTTACTGATCATTCTTATCATTTTAGTATTTACAAAATCTTCCGCGATAGGCTATAGTTCTGAATTAAATGGTTGCCAGGCAACATAGGCTATCTCGCCTATTTGGGTTGGCCTTGTTCACATAAGCCATAAGGCATAATTTGTGTGGTTCACGTTTATTTGAATATTTCCAGCTATGGTGCAGTTATTAAAACAGTTCTCCAGAGCACTCATTTTTGCTGGTAGGGGTGTGGAAGTGTTGGGGTCGGACTGATGAGTGCGTTTTTGTAATAGGATACGAAAAAGGCGAGGTTGCTGTGAGTGGTTGCTGAGCGAAGCATAGCCTACCGCTTGATCTTATCAATGGCCTCGTCAATGAGATTGACGGCGCATTAATACTAATTGTTATGTGGTCGCAGCCGTGGGTTACAGAGTATTTAACCACGGCTGCTAGCCAATCAGAATCAAGTATCTAAACATTCCATTGTAGAAACATACATTATCTGCCACGTACATACATACATTATCTGACACACACATACATTGTCTGCCACATCACTGGTTCTTGGATAAATGTTCATTCATTATTTTTTTTTAAGTGAAGATAGACCCTGACAAGTCACGTTTGTGTCATCGGTGTTCTAGCTGGTTTGACACTAGATTAAGAATCATTAAACACACTCCTAACTGAACACATTCTTAATCTTGCGGATATCTAATTTCTTTAGGATAAAAAATATCACTAGAACACAATGGGAGAAAAACTTTTAAGAGAAAGTAGTGTATAGTGCAGTGTTGTATGAAATATGTACATACACACAATAAGTGATATATAATTTCAATAATATCACAAATTGTCATAATCAGCCACCAGATAATGCAATTCCAGACAGGACACCAAATGAGACTAACATGGGCTTGCATTTAGATGATTATTCCCCCCCTCTGACAAACCCACATCTGCTATAATCCCCATAACAGAAGCACATGCCACAATATCATTTCATAAGTGCTGTGTGCATTAGAATGAGCCTCTGCTCTGGATAGACCACGCCCCCTCCCCTCTCCCCCCTGCTGTTCCATGCTCTCCATAGAGACCTGGATTATAAACACCCCTCCTCTCCTCAAACAGCTTCCTTTTCTGACAAACAACACTGAGGCTTTATCCCTGTGAGAGCGTCAGCGTTCAATACTGTACTAACCCAGACCCTGGTTAATACTGTACTAACCCAGACCCTGGTCAATACTGTACTAACCCAGACCCTGGTCAATACTGTACTAACCCAGACCCTGGTCAATACTGTACTAACCCAGACCCTGGTTAATACTGTACTAACCCAGACCCTGGTTAATACTGTACATACCCCAGACCCTGGTTAATACTGTACTAACCCAGACCCTGGTTAATATTGTACTTACCCAGACCCTGGTTAATCAATTCTACAGACATCCTAAGCTTGAAATAATAATAATAAATACGAGAATATTTGTATCATTTCCAATTACGTTTCATTTATAGTCATGATTCTACGAGGCATCTTGGCAAAAATAAATAAAAGCCCTACACAGACACTGTATATGGCAGTGAATGAATAAATAAGCACTAAACTCAGTCGCTATACTCAGACTCAGCATAACAGCACCTTATATTCTATAGTCAGATGGACAGATCTACATTCTGTAAATAAACATGTGGATATCCAAAACTACAATATAGGCCTACATAATATAGATAGGGCATATCAGGATACACAAGTAGCCTACTCATGCATTGAACTAAACTGTACACTTTAATCATCTGCTCTCAGCACATCCCATCCCTTTCATATAGGCTATATATTTTGCATTTTGTATTAAAGGTTCATATACCGTCTTGTTTTCTATTGTTATTTTGTATTATTTTTTTTCCACCTTGCTTAAGCCAAGTGTGAACGTTATAAGAGCCAGTGGAGAAACATCTCACTGCTCATTTTACTGGTATGTTGCATGTGACGAATAAAACGTCGAATTTGCACGTGACCTTGAACATCAAGCATGTCAATTGGGAACGTCTCAACTTTTTCCGCACTGTCTGGGGATTCTGTGTGCACACGACCCTGTAGTAAGGAGCTGGCGGGGCGTTTGTGGATGCAAATTCAGGTGTACGAGAACGCGCATTCAACTTAAGAAGGGGAGCAAAGCTGAGAACACTTTGGCGGTTTAGGAACACATTTCCACGCGTTCATGAATCCGGCGGGGATCTTTCTTAGGGTTGGTCTTACGAAGTTCGTAAGAAGACATTTAAGAAGACACTTAAGAAAATGTTCAGGAATGAGGACCATTCACCTTAAAACTGTGTGGGTACATGCTCTGTTTGATGCTCAAAGGCAGTTCATTCCACTCCTGTGCTCCTGTGTCGGCAAATGAGCATTGCCCCATTTTGGTTCTACACCTCAGGGGGAGCAGATTGGCTAGGCTGGACCTAGTCCTGTGGTTGTGTGATTCCCCAACTCTGGACAAATAGCTGCTTAGGTATGCTGGGGCCCTGTTGTTAATGACCTTGTGAACCATGTTGAGCCTCAGCTGAGTCACTCTAGCCTCTACTGGTAGCCAGTTGAGCTCTTGGAAGTACCTCCTTCCAACATGGTCACGAGGGCCCAGCCCCATCACGACCCTAACTAGCTTTTTTTGAGACACCTGCAGTTTTCTTTTTAATGAAGTTGACAGACCTGCTGACCATGCTACACTGGCGTAATCTAGATGACACTGCACTCGACTATTGGCTAGCAGACGTAGGCTTTCTCTGTCCAGCAGATTGGCCTTTCTGGCAAGAAACCTTGTGCGTGCGTTCACTTTACCCAGCACCTGTGTCATGGAATTTTACACCTAGTCTCAAGACTATTCAGATTCATATCTTTTCTTTCAATACCTATTCATCCAGTCCCCTGCCTTTTGCTATTGTAAACACCTCAACCTTTTGTTTCTCTCTCTCTTTTGTAATTGTAAACACCTCCTCTACCTCGCTCTTCCTCCTCTCTTTGTTTAAGTCAGAAGGGCCACACCTTCGTCTTCCCCGTCCTGGCTCAGACCTTTTGTTTTCTTTGTTCATATTCAAAGTGCGTTCCATCCCTCGACCACTGTGTGATATCCGTCACCTTACGATGACGTATAAATGACTCAGCCAATCACATGTCGGCTGCACCACATCGTTGGTTTGAGCAGATATAAGGAGAATATTTGGCGAGCTGATTTACTTCTGTTGGTGAACCACTCTGTGTTTTATCTTGAGGTCCGTTTGCAATCGTATTGTTTTCTTAATAAATCTGACTGAACCTATTTTTGAGCGAACCTGGGCTTTGGCAAATACTTCATTTTTCTCAACTACAATTGGCGACGGGGATGGGATCGACTGCCGTGAGATTCGCCTGGAGTGGAACCGAAGGACGCAGACGTGCGGAGCGGTAGCCGCTCTGGAAAGCTTCTCTCTTTGCGCTATTGCACTGGTTCGGAGAAGTCCGCCGTTGGTTCCACTCGGCTAAACTCACGGTACGTTGAAAAACGAATCCTTTTATGCTTGGTATTTGCCTTGGTTTCGGTTCAGATTGTGTTGGTCTAGATTATTGAAAACAGAAACCCCGGCGTGGGTATTTGTTAAGTAACATATAAGGAGTTGTGAACAGCAATAGATATATTTATATATTGTATTGTCCTTTGATTTCGTCCTTGTTTCGTTACGAGGGTATATGCCGTTCAGAAGAAGTGTGAGTTTTGGTCTCGTGAATTTGTTCCCCTGCAGTTTGATGTACAGTTAAGGTTGTTTATCGGTTGCAGCTTAAGAACGGTTTTTGAGTTAATACGCCAAAGTTGGCACAGAACGGGTTTTCCCTTTGACCGGTCGTAGGAGTTGTACCGTTGTATTTTTTTCTCAGCGAAGGTTGTACCGTTGTATTTTTTCTCAGCGAAGGTTGTACCGTTGTATTTTTTTTTTCTCAGCGAAGGTAGCTACGGGAGTGGTTTGGTACGTAGTCCGACCCGCGTTTCTGGTAGAAGCGTTTGTCCCTTTGATCCCGGGTGGTTTGGTAAACCTAAACGAGTTTTAGCTTTGACCAAGTGGCTGGTGCAGCCGGGCATGCTTGTCGTAAACGTGTGTTCGTCGTGTGTTCGTCCTGTGTTCGTCCTCTTTTCGTCCTCTTTGGTCGTTCTTTGTTTTACGTCCCCGTGTTAGTCTGCTGTTTTACTGTTGGAGTTTCGGCTCTGTCTTGTATGTGCACGGGGTTGTTAGTCTGCTGATTTACTGTTGGAGTTTCGGCTCTGTCTTGTATGTGTTAAGCGCGCCTATATTTTTTTCCAGGTAAAAGTACTGTTTATTTTTTTTCCGACACTGTTTTTGAGGGCCGTAAATCGTAACTGCTAGTGAGTAGTCTGAGAGACGTTCATCTCCGTGTTACGAAGGAGTGTGGGAGAGTGTCCTTTGTTTTGTTTTTACGTAAGCGATTTGATGCAAAATGGGTGCCGCTACTAGCTCACCACTTGATATTCTCAAATTGTCTGGTCCGGCTAAAATTGTTGCGCTAAAATATTCTGCTAGTGCCTGTTGGCAGATTCAGTTATGGAATAAGAATAGCAGTTTTCCGTCTCCATCTGGTACTCTTAGCGTTAAAGCTTTGGCCAACATTAGGGCTCAACTAGAAGCGTTTGAGAAGACTAAATTGGGTAAGAAAAGTGGTAATGCCATCGATTGGGCAGCGTTTAAAATTTGGGAGTCAGTAGCGCGGGAAGGTTTTTTGAAGTCAGAGAAAAGATACAATGAAGCTATACAGCCAACGGCGTCTCCGCCGCTTCCCCCATCGAATCACTCTGACCTAGATTTTTCCCCCTCGACTCGTTGCGCCGTGATCACACCCCCTAACAATGCCCCCGCCATTATCAGCCACGTCCCTTCTCTCTCTGCCATATCCCCTCGCAGTATTGCCTCTGCGCCACCCGATCGGTTTTCCCCGGCCATGCAGGCGCCTCCGCAATACGAATTAAATGCGCCCCTTTCCCCCGACCGACGTGTACCTCCAGGACCACCCTCTTCCCCCGTCCATTCTATAGCATCTTCGACTAGATGTTACACTAAGCAAGAACAGGAAAGGAAGAAAGAGTTGGCTAGAGCCATATCTGAGGCTAAGTTAAATTTGGAACAACTACAACTAGCTAGTAATAGTCTGGAGGAACCGCAACTCCTAGCCCCAATGGTACGATGCCCGAATCCTAATCCCCGTCCGTCTCAGATAGATGATGATGAAGATTGCCACGCGGCCTGGACCCCTGAGATCCGAGTGTACAGACCATGGCGTTCTGATGAACTGCGTGATATAGCTAGAACCTTGCCCGATCCAACCAAAGACATTGACGAGTTTGAAAATCTTTTTAACAGTTTAGTTCGAATGTACGAGCCTCACGCAGAGGAAATCGCCATGATCATGAGACAATGCCTTGGGTTAAAATGGGTCGATGTGAAAGATCCGTTTGACATTACGTTACCTTTTTCTCATGCCGATTTTGCCGACCAAAACACTGCGCTGTTGAACAGAATCAAAACTCGATTCCCAAAGAAAATGGATTGGGACCGTATCACATAGTGTAAACAACAATCCGATGAGCAGTTCGAGAAATTTTGGGAAAGACTGGAATCAGTCTTCGCGTCACACAGTGGCATGGACAAAGCGAATGCCGATTATAAGAAAATTCTAAAACAACAGTTGATGAATAACTCTCTCCCCTCTTTGTCTGACCAAGTAAGAATGTGTTGCCACACCTGGGAGTCAACTTCGCTCGAGGAAGTTGTTGACCATTTCCGGTATGCGGAGCGGCTTCGCGTTCACATTGAACAAAGGGAGGCGAAAGAAATTAAGTTAGGTACAGCCAAGTTACAAGCCGCTCAACTGGAACAGATAGAAAACCAGTCCGAGAGACCAGAGAGAGAACAACGACCACAGGGTCGTCACATGAACAAGAATCGTAGGGATAGAAACAGAATGGACTACAGAATGAAACCGAGGGAGGGAAACGAAAATGGAGACAGAACTGACGCGTGTTTTCATTGTGGTAAAACTGGCCACTGGATTAGAAATTGTTACAGCTACCGCAGGCAAATTGAAAGGGAGAATCCTGCAACCTGGGATTCGGCGCCACCTGCTGGAGTGAACAACCCATAACAGTCATGACTAGGCCAGGAGGGACCGTCAGATAGAACAGCTGTGCAAAAGGAACAGAAGGTTCATATTTGTCAGTGTCTTAATCTGCATACAGCATCTCCTAACCCAATTATATATTTTTAAATGGTTATGTTAAATATCTCATGTTTATAGTTTGAGGCACATTCATCGGGTCTGAGTGTTTTTTCTGAGTGTTTTTACAGACAACTGTCGTTCCGGGAGTGATGGGTGAATGCCGAACCAGGAGACGGTGGTTCGTGGAATGCAGGGCCAACGCCATGTCACCAACTCACCGTGAGCGACAGATAAGTATGACATAGGGAAGAAACCATTTTGTCCGAAGCGGGCCCAATACTCTGTCCTCAAATGCAGAAGAGGAGCTTGCACTTAACCATGTTTCTGAGTATCTCCAACAGACTGCTGATAACCGTTCCTGACCAAAGAGGGGAACAGGGAAACCAGACCAGAGGACTCTCCTTTTGCTCTTCTGTTTTGTCTCTGTTGTCTCTCTCATCTGTGGATCCACAGACGGAGCACTTCATCAGCCTGTACTGGGGGAGCGGGAGCGCCGAGGTGGCCCTCCAGCAGCACGACCCGGGCCGGCCCTACGTGGAGCAGTACCGTGTGGACCGGGTTCAGTTCAAGAGCCTGGACGTGCTGCTGGCGCCCTGGCTGTGTGGGGTCCACACGGACACCGTGTCCCACCGCACCTTCACCCTGCTGGACCAGGACAGGGACTCCCTCCTCACCTTCCGAGAGCTCGCTGGCTGACCGTTCTATGTAGACCTGCCCAATGGGGAGACAAGAGACTACCAGGAGCAGATGAGCAGCCTGAAAACAGGCCAGAAAACATGGAAGAGAAGTAGATGTTGCGGGATGAACCTACCCGTCAAAGATGGAACAATCAGCACCAGGACATTCTGGCCTGTGTGGAATAGCTGTCAAAAGTAGCTGAGAGGACGGTCCATGCAGCCGAACCAGAGATCTCAAGGGCAAAGCGGTCACTGCCACACTGTCCTCTCCTCTGATGAGCAATCGGAGAGTGACCTTGACGGTCACCGCCACACTCTCCTCTCCTCTGATGAGCAATCGGAGACTGACCTTGCCGGTCACCTCCTTCTCGTGGTTGTGGTATGACAACGTGGACAATCTCAACAGCAATGACTGCACCTCTAACCGCACACAACTGGAACCTACATTAAACATTCAGAGACGCAAACATGGAAGCTATGATCCATAGGACATTACATGCGATTATTCACAACAAGAGTGAATGAACTTTGAAATTATCTTGAAAAAATATCATATTTGTTTACAAGAGTTACAATGGTTGAAACATGAGTTGATAAATAAGTTTGGGATTTTCCTCTAAATTGACCAAGAGGTTTTTTGCCCTTCTTAAACTGGTAACCATGTCATATTTTTACCTTGCTTCTGTCAATTTTAATCAAGGTTTTTTGGTGAATGGTTGTCCACTTTTAGACTATAAATAGTATATAATCATGTCATCTTTTTTACCTTGTTTCCTGTCATATTTCTGAAACAAGGAGTTTTGGTGCGTGATTTGCATGTGGAAAGAAAATAATCTATTTTTGTTAAATATTTCACAATGAAATTATTTTTATTCTTGCTCCACCTAGTGGAGAGATTACTTCCTTTCCACATGTATAGCATAGAGTTTTTACAATTTTGTGTTTGTAATTTTATTTTTATTTTTTTGATTATGCTTATTTTATATCTGATGTATATATTTTATGTGGCTGTTCAGCCACAGATGTGGGAGTTGTCATGGAATTTTACACCTAGTCTCAAGACTATTCAGATTCATATCTTTTCTTTCAATACCTATTCATCCAGTCCCCTGCCTTTTGCTATTGTAAACACCTCAACCTTTTGTTTCTCTCTCTCTTTTGTAATTGTAAACACCTCCTCTACCTCGCTCTTCCTCCTCTCTTTGTTTAAGTCAGAAGGGCCACACCTTCGCCTTCCCCGTCCTGGCTCAGACCTTTTGTTTTCTTTGTTCATATTCAAAGTGCGTTCCATCCCTCGACCACTGTGTGATATCCGTCACCTTACGATGACGTATAAACGACTCAGCCAATCAAATGTCGGCTGCACCACATCGTTGGTTTGAGCAGATATAAGGAGAAGATTTGGCGAGCTGATTTACTTCTGTTGGTGAACCACTCTGTGTTTTATCTTGAGGTCCGTTTGCAATCGTATTGTTTTCTTAATAAATCTGACTGAACCTATTTTTGAGCGAACCTGGGCTTTGGCAAATACTTCATTTTTCTCAACTACACCTGTAAGGCCATTCCCTCCCCACCCAAACTGTCATCTAAAACAGTGGTTCTCAAACTTTTTGTGCCCAAGGCACACCAAAGGGCAAGCCAAAATCTCTAGTCACACCTATGTTCATATCCATGCAAAATAGCCCCTATAACACATGCTATTACTCTTATGACTCATTGTTAATTTTTATTATTGCCTATTTGCTAATGCCAAACAATACAAACATCTATATAACTCAAAATATTTATTAACAAAATAATTGAAGAATTAATTTAAAGCTTTATAGATTTAAATCAAAGCAGCAATACACCCATTAAACCAGACAGGTCACAACATTAAAGGGAGGTCATGGAACTTAAGAGGAAGAGACAGAAGTGTGTGTGTGTGTGTGTGTGTGCGAGCAAGAGAGAGAGAGAGAGAGAGAGAGGAGGGGTGGATCTGGCCTGAGACAGCAGTAGGCTTATCCCTGGTGTACAGTAATCACTCTTTACAGAGAGAAGGCCTGAGAATGAAAACTAATTTGAATAACAGGAACTACTAAACACAATTCAACTGAGTATGCATTCAGTAAAAAACAAAAAAACAAACTTAAGTCTAAAATTGTGTGGTGAGTGGCAGGTGAGGCAAGCAGGATGAACTGGAATGGGATCCTGGAAGCACAGAAAAAAAGACTTAATCTTTTATAAATGTTTCATAAATATATCTTATTATCTATTCATCATTTATGTATATACACGTTGATGATTATTAAATGATGAATGAATAGTTATTGAAATTAGGCTAACAGATCTTTATTATAATGTGTTACCAAATGTAGGCCTAATTAGCCTATAATGTGTTAAAGAAATTATAAATGTAATTTAAAATTGAATCAGTAACATTTACTATTATCAATAGGTTTTGCCTACTTACAAGCTAGTGAGACACATGTGCCTGTCGCTGGCTGCAGATTTTCTAAATCCTTGGTGGTACTGAAGAGAGGGCCACTCGCAAGTCCTGTTCAACAGAGAGGTGCGACCTGCTCTTGTTCTTCATATACACCAGAGTAGAGAACGCCAGCTCACACAGGTATGTGTGTGTTAACGCGGAGGAGTTAACCTCTCAGTTTGACTCCACCTGTCTGCAAATCCTGGACTCTGTCGCTCCTCTGAAAACCAGGCGCTCCAAACCTAAACCCGAGCCCTGGTTGAACGACAGCACACTGGAAGCGCAGAGAGAATGCAGGAGGGCTGAACGTCAGTGGAAAAAGGACAAGCTGCATGTGTCTTTTGACATTCTGAGGGACAGCTGGTGTAGATATTAGCAAATTGTCAAAGTTGAAAAAACAAAACATTTGTCTGATATCATTTTAATCAACTGCCACAAGTCTCAGGTTCTGTTTAAAACTATTAATGACATTATTGATGTCCCCCAGTCAGTCCGCCTTGAAGCTTCCTCTGAAACATGTGAGCTCTTTTTTTTTTTACTGATAAGGTAGCCAACATCAGAGCCAGCATCTCCACCCTGACACACGACTCCTCTATTTTTGTCACCTGCCTGGCTACTTTTAGCCAATTTGAGCCTGTGTCTCTTTCCCAGCTAGAGGAAATAATTTCCATTATTAAGCCCTCAGGCTCCCCCTTAGATGTCCTTCCCCCTCGCCTTGTCAAAGAGGCCAGCAGGGCTATAGGACCAGATGTCCAGAACATTATGAATCACAGCCTCGCAGGAGATGTACCAGTGAATTTTAAACATGCTGTGATACAACCGCTGATAAAAAAGCCTAACCTGGACGTCTCTGTCCTTTCCAATTTCAGGCCAATCTCCAAGCTCCCGTTTCTTTCCAAAGTTCTGGAGAAAATTGTACTCCTTCAACTGATGTCGTTTCTGAACACACATGGTATTTTGGAAGTGTTCCAGTCTGGTTATAAAGCGCTGCACAGTACCGATACTGCACTCCTAAGGATTTTTAATGATATATTTCTGGCTACGGACTCTGGTGACTCTCTTTTTCTTGTACTGTTGGATCTTACTGCCGCTTTCGACACAGTGGATCACAATATTCTACTCTCCCGCCTGGAGCACTGGGTTGGCATCAAAGGTTCAGCTCTGGAGTTTTTCAGGTCATACCTGTCAGAGAGAAGCTTTTGTGTTAGCCTGGGCAACGCTGTATCCGCCACTGCATCTCTCCCTTGCGGGGTGCCCCAGGGCTCAATTCTTGGAACAATTTTATTTATGTTGTATCTACTCCCCCTAGGATATATTTTCAGGAAACATGGAGTCTCCTTCCACTGTTATGCAGATGATTGTCAAATCTACCTGCCCTTGAAACAAAACAACCCTGACTCTTTAAAACTGTTGTTGGCATGCCTGGAAGATGTCAAAGCATGGTTAGCTTTAAACTTTTTATGTTTTAATGACAGTAAAACAGAAGTCATGGTGTTTGGTCCCAGCAATGCCCATGTGTTTCCTCCTGTTGATCTAGGCCCTTTTAAACATTTTGTGAAGCCAACTGCCACTAATTTAGGGGTGAAAATTGACTGTGACCTAAAGATGGACAAACAAATTAATGCTGTAGTAGGAAATAATTTTTTCCAGCTCAGGAGGCTGTCCAAGGTCAAACCTTTTTTATCACGCTGTTTTTGAAAATGTAATACATGCTTTTATGACTTCTCGCCTCGATTACTGCAATGCTTTGTATGTTGGTGTCAGTCAGGTCTCTCTCTCTCTCCTGCAGTTAGTCCAGAGCGCTGCCGCTCGTCTGCTAACTGGTACACGTAAGCAAGAGCACATTACCCCGGTACTGGCTTCGCTCCACTGGCTTCATGTGCGTTTTAGGATTGATTTTAAAATTTAGCTGTTTACTTTTAAGTGCCTAAATGGCTTGGCACCCATCTACCTCTCAGAACTACTGGAACCCTATGCTCCTTCAAGGTCCCTCAGGTCCTCTGATCAGCTTCTCCTGGTTTTCCCCAAATCCAGGCTGAAGCTCAGGGGGGATCGGGCTTTCGCAGTGGCCGCCCCTAAGCTCTGGAACGAGCTGCCTCTGCATGTTAGACAGGCCCCCACTCTGCAGGTGTTTAAATCACGCCTCAAAACACACTTATATTCTTTTGCGTTTTCCTGACATGGCCTAAGAGACTTGTCCTTTTTCATGTGACATACTGCGTATGTTTTACTATGTGCTCTTTGTGTGTTATTGTTGTTTGACTTGTACAGCACTTTGGTCAACTTTGTTGTTTTTAAATGTGCTCTATAAATAAAGTGGTATGGTATGGTATAGGTAGGTAGTGGGGAACTGAAGAAGTTGCTCAATAGCGTGGCTGGAGATGGTCGGGTACTCTGATGCAGAAGCCAACCAAAACAGATCCAGAGGGAGCTCTCTCAATTTGAGTTTCAGCCTGCGGTCCAAATGGAGCTCTGCGCATTCCTCTCTCTCTCTCAAAGTGAGATTTTCTGTTGATTCCTGGTTGAAAGGGTCTCGAATCCAGTCATAGTCCTAGATGTCGTCCACACGTGGGAAGTAGCGCTCAAACCTCTCTTTTAATGTCTTAAGGTGCGCGGCAAATACAACGCGCTCTCCGTCTGCCTGGGGCGCGGCGGATGTCAGTGGGAACATTTCAAATTCGATTTTGAACTATTCCAGCCAATCCGAATCGAATATTTACCCAGGCCATAAACTAATAATAAAATAACCATTATAATAATTATTTATTTATTATTATTTTACATAAATTGTCACAAAATTGCACGGCACACCCGGACTTCCCTCACGGCACACCAGTGTGCCGCGGCACACCGTTTGAGAACCACTGATCTAAAACACACCCCAGGTACTTCACTGATGTCTTTGCAGCTATGTCCACAGACCCTACCTCTACTCTTAGCTCCTGGGCCTTCTTTAATCTGGGTTTAGACCCAAATAGAATGGACTCTGTCTTCCCTAAATGAAGTGACAGCCTATTGTCACACAGCCATCTGCTTATTTTAGTGAGTTCCTCTCCTAGCCTACTTTGGAGTGTGTTCTTGTCTTTGTGCAAGATGAGCAAAGCTGCATCATCTGCGAATAAATACAAGTTACTGGAACAAGCATCTCTCGTGTCATTAATATAAAGTAAAAATAGCAGTGGTCCTAAAACACTTCCTTGTGGAACCCCACATACTACTGGTTTGGTGTCTGACATAAAGCCATTGACCTCTACTCTCTGATCCCTGTCTGTCAGGTATGAAGTGACCCACTCGATAGCAGTGTCATTCATCCCTAGAGCCTTTAATTTATTTAACAGTAAGCTATGATTAACTGTCGAAGGCTTTCTGAAGATCAGGTTAAACCATTCCACACAGTTTCCCTTCATCCATCTCCTTTCTGATGAAGTCATTAATGTAAAGTAAGCATGAGTCTTCCTGAACCCTGATTGAAATTCATACAGAAGATTTTCCCGCTCAACATATTCTGATATCTGTTCATGTACCAGTCTCTCTAAGATCTTAGATGTGACACTCAAAATGGATACTGGCCTGTAGTTACCATAATGAGATCTACTACCTTTTTTAATCTTTGCATGTTTAGTGCAAATTGGTACAATGCCTTGTTTCAGTGACAGATTTATCAAATGTGCAACACAAGGAGCTATTACCTGTGCCCCATCTCTTAAAAACTTGGCAGAAATGTTATCAAGGCCAGTGGCTTTTGTTGTGTTAAGCTCTCCCAGCATCTCCGCTACCCTCTCAACTGTCACTTTGGATAAAGTAAATGAATTGGCATGTACACCTCGACTGAGTAGAATCCTTGGATATACTCATCTCCATATTATCCTGTCTTAGGAGGCAGTGCATCTACTAACTTGCTGGCTACTGAGGCAAAAAAGTTATTCGATTCATTGGCTACCTGTGCTTTATTGAATTCGATTTTGCCATTTATTTTGAGGCCAATAGTGGGCTTTCCATTATTGGCCTTGCCCCCACAGCCCATGTCTTTTAGAGTTTTCCACAGCTTCTTAGAATCGTTTTTATTTTCCTTTATTAGATTCTTTTTTGCTATCTTAATAATTCTGTGTGCTTCATTTCTACATTTCTTGTAATTGTCGGCATCTGCTTGGTCCTGAGACTCTTTAAACCTCTGCAATGCCTCCTCTCTGACTTTAATTGCTTTAAGAATCTCTGGGTTAAGCCATGGACTTGATCTCTGCTTTATCCTAATTTGCTTATATGGTGCTATGAAATTCACTATTTGAAGGAATAACTGGTTAAACAGATCCTAGGCTCCATCAACCCAATCCAACCTAAGCACTGCACCCTGGTCAATACTATACTAACCCAGACCCTGGTTAATACTGTACTAACCCAGACCCTGGTTAATACTGTACTAACCCAGACCCTGGTCAATACTGTACTAACCCAGACCCTGGTTAATACTGTACTAACCCAGACCCTGGTCAATACTGTACTAACCCAGACCCTGGATAATACTGTACTAACCCAGACCCTGGTCAATACTGTACTAACCCAGACCCTGGTTAATACTGTACATACCCCAGACCCTGGTCAATACTGTACTAACCCAGACCCTGGTCAATACTGTACTAACCCAGACCCTGGTCAATACTGTACATACCCCAGACCCAGGTTAATGCTGTACTAACCCAGACCCTGGTCAATACTGTACTAACCCAGACCCTGGATAATACTGTACATACCCCAGACCCTGGTCAATACTGTACTAACCCAGACCCTGGTCAATACTGTACTAACCCAGACCCTGGAATTCTAGCGTCTCTTTAATCTGTTTGTAATCAGACAGCCTGTTCCGTACTTCAGGGTTTCTGATTGACTGTGCCCTCCATAATGAGACAGTGGACTGTGGTAGATATCAATTAGATTGTAAACTTCAACTGTGGGTCTGTTTTTTGTTTTGAGGAATGTCTGGCTTTTCCTGGGCCCTGTACTACGAAACAGGATTACGGGGTTAGCGTGATAACTTCAGGTTCAAGCCTGGTTATCCGTACTATGAAGGTGGTTCACTATTCACCGTGCTATATTGCCGTGGTAACTTATGCTGCCGAGCTACCCTGCTCCGGGGCAGGTTAAGTTCCAGATTATGGATCAAAACGTATGAAGCACTGCCCGCTGACCGATCAATTCACTTGGAAAAATGCATGTGGACGCTAAGATTCTATATGGAACTTCAGTGTGCGAATTAAACAATAATCTGCTGTGCGCGAACAGCGAGAGGTTCTTAAGAAGACTTTTAACAAACCGACAAAACCCTCTTTGGCTTTCCCTGATATCATGAAAAGTTGCATAATGACAGCTGCTTGTGCTTGAGCCATATTTTGCCTTGTGCATTTACAGTCGTAGACTGTAGGCTATGCACAGGCTTGCGTTTTATTAGTCTACCTGCAGTTTTGTGTAGACTGTGGGTGATGCGGAGAACCATTTTTTATTCAATTGTCAAGTCTTTAATGTTGATTTATTAGACTAGCCTCACGTTCTTAGGAACAAAGATAAGTAGGCTACATTTTAATTGAATTGTGATAGCACTGTCATGGAATTTTACAACTGGCCTCAAAACCTTTCAGACCTTTGTTCTTAAAACCTATTGATCCAGTCCCCTGCCTTTTGCTATTCCAAACACCTCTAAACCTCTGTCTTCCTCTCTTCTTTGCTATTCCAAACACATCTAAACCTCTGTCTTCCTCTCTTCTTTGTAATAACAAACACCCCTGAACCTCTGTCTTCCTCTCTTCTTTGTAAGGACAAACACCCCTGTCGTGGTGTCCTCACCATGACGGGAAGGCCTCACACCTCAGACTTCCCGTTTGGCCTAGGCCATTGTTCCATTGTCTATATTCAAAGTGTACCTCGTTTTCTCTGTATCCCTCGACCACTGTTGATGATGTCCGTCACCTTATTATGATGTGTATAGATGGGTTAGCCAACCAAATCTCTGATAGCGTCACATCCTTGTATTGAGCACATATAAGGCTGCGCAAGACAAGCCTTTTTCACTTCTGTTCGGATGAACCACTCTGTGATTTATCCTGAGGTCCTTTTGCAATCGTATTGTTTTCTTAATAGATCAGACTGAACCTTTTTGTGCGAACCTTGGCAAATCCTTTTTTGACTTAAGATCAAAATTCTTCTACAGCACCAATGCCTGACAATGAATGACCATCCATCCATCCATCCATCTTCATCCGCTTATCCGGGGTCGGGTCGCGGAGGCAGCAGCTCCAGCAGGGGGCCCCAGACATCCCTTTCCCTAGCAGCATCAACCAGCTCTGCCTGGGGAATCTTTAGCCGCTCACAGGCCAGTGCGGAGATGTAGTCCCGCACCTAGTCCTGGGTCTACCCCGCGGCCTCCTCCCAGCCGGACACGCCTGGAACACCTCCCTAGGGAGGCGCCCAGGAGGCATCCTCACTAGATGCCTGAACCACCTCAACTGGCTCCTTTCGACGCAAAGAAGCAGCGGCTCTACTCCGAGTCTCTCCCGGATGACTGAACTTCTCACCCGATCTCTCAGGGAGACCCCAGCCACCCTCCGGAGAAAAGCCATTTCGGCCGCTTGTATCCGTGATCTCGTTCTTTCGGTCATGACCCATCCTTCATGACCATAGGTGAGGGTGGGGACGAAGATAGACCGGTAGATCGAGAGCTTTGCCTTTTGGCTCAGCTCTCTTTTTGTCACAACAGTGCGGTAAAGTGATTGCAGAACCGCACTAGCTGCTCAGATTCTCCGGCCAAACTCCCTCTCCATGGTTCCCTCACTCGTGAACAAGACCCCCAGATACTTGAACTCCTTCACTTGGGGTAAGGACTCATTTCCTACTCGGAGCGGACAGGCCAGCGATTTCCTGCTGAGAACCATGGCGTCAGATTTAGAAGGGCTGATTCTCATCCCAGCCGCTTCACACTCAGTTGCGAACCTATCCAGAGAGTGCTGGAGGTCGCAGGCAGATGATGCCATCAGGACCACATCATCTGCAAAAAGCAGCGACGTGATCCCCAGCTCACCGAACTGCAAACCCAACTCCCCACGGCTACGCCTCGATATCCTGTCCATGAAAATCACAAACAGGATTGGTGACAAAGCGCAGCCCTGGTGGTGGCCAACCCCCACCGGAAAGGAAGATGACTTACTGCCGAGGATCCGGACACAGCTCTCGCTCTGGGTGTACAGGGATTGGATGGCCCTAAGTAGGGACCCCCTCACCCCATACTCCCGCATAACCCTCCACAAGACCTCTCGAGGGACCCGGTCGTAAGCCTTCTCCAAGTCCACAAAACACATGTAGACAGGTTGGGCAAACTCCCAAGCCCCCTCCAAGATCCTTGCAAGAGTGAAGAGCTGGTCGGTGGTTCCACGACCAGGACGAAATCCGCATTGTTCCTCTTCAATCTGAGGTTCGACTATCGGCCGGACCCTCCTTTCCAGCACCTTGGAGTAAACTCTCCCTGGGAGGCTGAGTAATGTGATGCCTCTATAATTCGCACACACCCTCTGGTCCCCTTTTTTGAATATTGGGACCACCACCCCAGTCTGCCACTCCTTTGGCACTGACCCAGACTTCCACGCAATGTTAAAGAGGCGTGTCAACCAAGACAGCCCCTCTACACCCAGCGCCTTCAGCATTTCTGGACGGATCTCATCAGTCCCTGGGGCTCTGCCACTGTGGAGTTGTTTGACTACCTCAGTGACCTCCTCCAAGGAAATTGACAACCCCCCATCATCTTCGGCTCTGCCTCGATCGTAGAGGGTGGATTAGTCGGGTTCAGGAGTTCCTCAAAGTGCTCCTTCCAACGCTCAACAACCTCCTCAGTTGAGGTCAGCAGTGTCCCCTCCTTGCTGTATACAGCTTGAATCGTCCCCCGCTTTCCCTTCCTGAGGTGTCTGATGGTCTTCCAGAAACACTTTGGTGCCGACCGAAAGTCCTTCTCCATGGTTTCTCCGAACTCCTCCCACACCCGCTGCTTTGCCTTGGTCACGGCCGAAGCCGCAGCCCTCCGGGCCAGTCGATACCCTGCAACTGCTTCTGGGGTCTCCCGGGCTAACATATCCCGGAAGGCCTCCTTCTTCAGTCGGACGGCTTCCCTGACCACCGCTGTCCATCACGGTGTCCGAGGGTTACCGCCCCTTGAGGTACCTATGGCCCTCAGGCCACAGCTCCCAGCCGCAGCTTCAGCAATGGAGGCTTTGAACACCGACCACTCATGCTCGATGTCCCCAACCTCCACAGGGATGTCTGAGAAGCTCCGCCGGAGGTGGCAATTGAAATCTCTCCGGACAGGCTCTTCCTCCAGACGTTCCCAGTTCACCCTCACTACACGCTTGGGTTTTCCAGGTCTGTCCAGAAGCTTCCCCTGCCATCGAACCCAGCTCACCACCAGATAGTGATCAGTGGACAGCTCTGCCCCTCTCTTTACCCGAGTGTCCAAAACACATGGCCTCAGATCAGATGATACGATAACGAAATCGATCATCGACCTTCGGCCTAAGGTGTTCTGATGCCAGGTGTACTTGTGGGCATCCTTGTGTTCGAACATGGTGTTTGTTATGGACAAACCGTGACTAGCACAGAAGTCCAACAACAAAACACTACTCGGGTTCAGATCGTGGTGGCCATGCCTCCCAATCACGCCCCTCCAAGTTTCTCCATCATTGCCTACGTGTGCATGGAAGTCCCCCAGTAGGACAGTGGAGTCCCCTGCAGGAGCCCCAAATAGGACTCCACTTAGGGTCTGCAGGAAGGCTGAGTACTCTGAACTGCTGTTCTGTGCATAAGCACAAACCACAGTCAGAGTCCCCCCCCCACAGTCCTAAGGCGCAGGGAGGCGACCCTCTCGTCCACTGGGGTGAACTCCAGCACAGAGGCGCTCAGCTGGGGGCTAGCTAGTATAGCCACACCTGCCTTACGCCTCATACCGTGAGCAACTCCGGAGAAGAACAGGGTCCAACCTCTATCCAGGAGTTTGGTTCCAGCGCCGGTGCTGTGCGTGGAGGTTAGCCCCACCAGGTGTAATTGGTATCGATCCACCTCCCTCACAAGCTCCGGCTCCTTCCCCCCCAGCGAGGTCACATTCCATGTCCCCAGAGCCAGCCTTTGCTGCCCGGGTCCGGTCCGTCGGTGCCCCCCGCCTTCACCGCCACCTAGTTGGCAGCGCACCCGACCCCGACAATTCCTCCCGCGGGTGGTGGGTCCACGGGACGATGGAGGAGGAGATGGTGCTTCCACGTTGCTTGTTTGGGCTGGGCCCGGCCGGGCTCCGTGGTAAGCCCGGCCACCAGGCGCTCGCAGGCGGGCCCTCCGTCTGGGCCTGGCTCCAGACGAGGGCCCCGGGCTTCCTCCGGGCCGGGTCTCTCTTCCTTTTGGTTGTTCTGTCATCAGGGGATTTTACCTGTAACCCCAGGTAGGGGGGCTAGGGGGTACTACCACTTGCCCAAGGTGGACCCCCAGACTAGTGGAGGGAAGGAGGCGTCTTACTTCTCCATTCTAGTTTTGCACAGAAAACTAGCCACTGCCCTCAATACAATGAATGACGTTATACTATATGACGATGAAATAGGCTACTTTTCCCCCGTAGGCTTAGAGCCTACTTCTCCACCTCGAGCTTCACTTTTTACATTTTAATAGCCTGTTTTATCTCTAGTTCCTCTTGTATAGAGACTTCACATTGTCTACTCCAATCGGAAACTATTAAAAACGATAGCCTACATTTGCTTTATTTAAGCGTCCCCTGCCAGTCTAGGGGTTGCAGCTGAAAGAATACGATATATTGATAGGCTATAGGCTACAATTGCTTTACATGCCATAAGAATAGGCATAGCCCAATGATCTAGCCTACTCGTGTTCATGTGGAGGATAATGATAAAACGTAGGCAGTATTTTTCCAGCTTTCCTTCCTGCCTTTGGCAGTAGCGACTGTGTTGCGCCTATAGTCCATATTTTTCTATATTATTGCTCCTCTTCTGTAAAATACGGTGGACGGAACTTGGTTATGCGTATTGTTGGCCTTGTCCATGGCCGTGTCCGAATACCCATACTAAGGTAGGCCTATGCGATTGGTCATTTCTAGCAAATACCTCCCCTTTTACCGTGAACGCGCTCATAGATAGATTGGATCAGCTGGGTAGACTTAACGAGTTGATAGCCACCGTCGTAGTACCGTTTATCCGTGATTGCGGTTGTCCGGTTTACTTGAGCGAGCTAGCGAAAAGTTATCCTGGATATGTTGAACGAGCTTCGTAGTACGGGGCCCTGGTGTTAATGTTAACTAGGCTTTTCCTTTGACATACACATTTCCAAAGCAATTCATCAACCATTTTCTTTTTTTCTGTTTTATATCCTGCCCTTTTGCACTCACACAATATTGCAGGGCTCGGGTTATCGTGCACCACATCACAAATGCAGGATGTGTACTTATGAAATTAAAGCTTACTTGTGAGTCAGTGGCTTTAGCATCCCTCATTTCATGTTCACCCCTGAGAAGTGCATGCCCCTATACTTGGACTAAACATACCTTTCATACGACAAGAAAGGTGAGGCAGAAATGGAGGTGCATTACATGTTTCAACCTAGGCAATCTACACTTACCAGATCAAATGTTTTGTTTATTGTCCTTGTATAGCCTGGGTCTTTTAACAAAGAGGAGAGGCAAGGATAAAATGGGAATGATCTGATGTGGTGCCTGCCCAAGGCAAACATATTTAAAAGTCATCCAAACACACCTCATTAGTTATATCAGGCATTTATAGACATTTTAGGGCCCTTAAATTGTCCTGCAACTTTTATCGGTAATAATCCATCATTATGCTGAATCTGTCTTCAACATGAGTCATTGTCAAGCAGCCACGTCCATCACTGCATAATCGTTTGGCTGTGACTTTTACAAAGTCAAGCTCTCTCTCTGGAAACTTGGGAGCATTGCAGCGCATTAAGGTGGCAGGTTCTCCAGCACATGACTCCTCCCCCTTCACCGTTACGACTGCATGACTCCTCCCACCGCACCGTTACGACCACATGACTCCTCCCACCGCACCATTACGACCGCATGACTCCTCCCACCGCACCATTAAGACCGCATGACTCCTCCCACCGCACCGTTATGACCACATGACTCCTCCCCCCGCACCATTACGACCGCATGACTCCTCCCCCCGCACCATTACGACCGCATGACTCCTCCCACCGCACCATTACGACCGCATGACTCCTCCCACCGCACTGTTATGACCGCTCACTTCTGCCTGTCAGTTTGAAAATGTTGTTTGTGAGCATAATTACATACGTCTTAGTAATAACCCCGGCGCCTCGAATCCTGTCGCATTCTGGCTGGACAAATGGGGAGTAATTGGCTGGAAATAATGTTGTCTTTGATTATTTTATGCAGCATTTATTGGCGGCGCTATGAGTAAAAAGGCTGTAGGTAAACCTCTTGCCACTAATATGATTATGATATGAAGATGCTACACCTACAACCTCCAGTCTTTTTAAAGCAAATCTTGTAATTGCTCATTATTATTATTGTTATTATTATATGGCACGGCTGCGGTCTTAAATGTCACACGGTGTACAAATTATTAATGAATGTATGAATTCTAGCTGTATTTACCCGATTTTCTCTTCATTGTGTAGTGAGTGCTGCAAAGCCTTGATTTTAAAAAGAACCTAAAAGTACCAATCTGGGAATATAGAGGAGAAAGGAGGAAAGGGAATGAAAGTAGAAGAGACAAAATGACATGTTGGTTGACCTTCAGGTTGCGCGGGGCAGATGTCAGGTTATAGGTGTTGTGACTGACAGTGACTCCGGCCGAGTTCAGGTGTCCAGGGATCAGATGATGCTGTGAGCTGCTGTATTACCCAGTTTACACTGCAGCTGCAGCTCAGATATTCAATAAAGGGCAGATTGCACTGTGTTCTAGTGAGAGCCATCTTGCGATGGTCTCTGTATTTCTTCCTCTCGTTCTGAGAGCCGAGCCCCTGCTTGTTTTCTCTCAAACATGCGCAGAGCTTTCCCAGACAGCAATATCATTCAGATGAGAACAGCGCTCAGTCAATGTTTTACTCGTCTTGACAGCACTGTCAGAGGTAACCCAGAAGTAAACAATGGCCCGCGTGATGGCAACGGTTGCTAACTGATGTGTCACAAACTCCTCAGTCCTGAAATTGAAGTATTGCTCAAGAGCTTTTATTTGACCCAGACTCGTTCCATTACTCACAGAACATGTTTTTTTTCATTGGAGTAAGGTTCAGTTCAGTTGAGATGGACAGTAAGCATAAAGCTATCACAAGGGCTATCGCCAATTACGTCTCCCCCCACATTGCCACATACCCCGGCTGCCCCCCACCCCCATACCGACTCCACCTTCCCCCTACATCAGGGTCACATACTCTTACCCCCGGGTAAACAAGTTGCAAGCAGAGAAAAAGGCAAAATCCTTAACCTCGACAAAATTAACCCCACAATTATTTGGTGTCTTGATGATGATGGTGGAGAGTGGTGTCTAACACAGGACAACTGACCAATAGGGTGACTATGTAGAACTCAGGTGGTACAAACCGAGCCTAGCGTCGTTCTTTAGCTATGAACAGGAGCTAAAGATGGCTGTCCTGTTGATCCTCTGTTTCGGGATAGTGTTTTGCTTTCCCTATAAGCCTACTATTGTTATTTCAGCTGGAAACCGTTCGTCATTCAGGGAGCTTCCAGCACACAAGATGCAACATTATATCTGTAAAATTGTTCAAAGTCCCAAACAGAAGCAATGGCTCTTTCTCTGAGCTTGGATAACCAGCATTGATCGCTTGGAATAAAATGTGATAATTTGCTGACGCGTTGATTTCACATCAACCCACAGCACCTTTATTAGGTATTATTTTTAGGCATTCATTTTGTTCCGAAGTTAACGTTAACACAATAGAAGCCCCAACAACTGAGCTAGGCTAGCTAACAAGATGTTTCTCTAAAACGTGTGTGTGTGTGTGTGTGTCAGGAATCACGTGGTCCTGCAGGAGCGTGCATGTGTGTGTGTCAGGAATCACGTGGTCCTGCAGGAGCGTGCATGTGTGTGTGTCAGGAATCACGTGGTCCTGCAGGAGCGTGCATGTGTGTGTGTCAGGAATCACGTGGTCCTGCAGGAGCGCGCATGTGTGTGTGTCAGGAATCACGTGGTCCTGCAGGAGCGTGCATGTGTGTGTGTCAGGAATCACGTGGTCCTGCAGGAGCGTGCATGTGTGTGTGTCAGGAATCACATGGTCCTGCAGGAGCGTGCATGTCAGCCAACGAGAGGGTCTCTCCCTCTCTCCCTCTCTCCCCTCCCATGCTCTCAGGAGCCAGCCTCCCAGTTCTCGTTTGAACTGAGCAAGAAGCAGGTGAGCGGGACAGGAAGAGGCGCTAAGACGGGGACAGGCGTGGCCAGGGGCAGTCCTGGGACAGCACCACAGGCTCTGTGAGTCTGTCTTGTTGTTCAGTTAAATGCCCTCATGAGTATTCACAGAAAAGCACCATATACATATGCGCACATCGCTCTCTCCTCAGCTCAGCCCAATGGTCCCTGATGGTTCTGTCTGGCCAGCCTTCAGGTGGAGAAACGCACACACACACACACACAGTAGCCCTACTTGCATAGACAGGGGGATAAACAAATGGGAAGATTGATATTGGGTTAGTGTTAGAATGGTAGAGACATTTGTCCCCAAATGTTGGCTCAAGCACAGAGGGGACAGAGCCTTCGCTGTAGCAGCCCCCGAACTCTGGAACGAGTCCCCCCATGTTAGGTTGGCCCCTACCCTGCCTGTGTTTACCACCTTAATACACATTATTTCTCCCTGGCATTTTAATACCAAGTATTGAGCCACATGTTTTCACAAATTGTTTTATTGTTTTTGTCCTGTATTTGCTACTGTGTTTCTATGTTTGACTGATGTAAAACAATTTGATCTGTTGTTTTTAAATGTGCTCTATAAATAAAGTTGGATTGGATTTGAGATGTGAGATACATCAGACTAATCACTGACGCCACAATATCAGGGAAATTAAGCAGGTGCTTCCCTGTAGTGCAAACTTGCAAGATTCGCTCAGTTATGAACCATTCCTCTTGCCTTTCTTGTTGGTGTATTTCTCTCTCCTCCTCCTCTATACATAGTTCTTCCATGTGCTGAACAACTATGCCTTACAGCACCACTGCTGACTGGCCCTCCTCTTCAGAACAGCCAAACTGGTGGAGCTCTTCCACCTGCTCAACTTCCTCACCCTCTACAGATTCAAGTCAGTACTCTGTGTGTGTTGGTGATTTTAAAGTGAATTAGACGTGAATGAAAAAAGTCTAATTCGCTTTACATTTAAATGTAAATGTATGGTCAGGGTTTAGTAAATAAGTGACCAATCAGAAATGTAAATAAACATGTGCAGACCACATGTCAGCAATGTTGTAGGAAGGTAACTAACGCAATAAAGACGTGTAGGCCACGTCTCAGCCAAGTACGTCTACGACGTGACTTCCTGCCGACGTAATCACAACATCTGAGTAAGGTACTAATTTTACATTGTGGAAATAATGTTTATAGAATGCAACTGAAATGGATCCAGAGTTGCCAAGCAACAACAATAACTACAATGCATTGAATCAAATGGGAGGCGCATTAATACTGAAAATTGAATGATATGCGGTCCCAGGTGTGTGTTACAAAGTATTTTAACACGGCTTCCAGCCAATCAGAATCAAGAACCAGAACTAACCGTTGTATAATTATATATTACGGCATTTCAGAACGTGACAGGGATGTTGCGAGACTTATAGAGCATGGTCCTACAACGGTCCCCTAATCGGACTGTTAGTAAGGTAGGGCTTTACTAGGCATGCCTACAAGCCAATCACCAACGTCACGAAACGACAATTCAGATTCCTACTTTTGGCATAGCAAACATACAAACAAACATGTCTATACGCCTGCAAATTAATTTAATTGAGTTGCCTACTGACAGCCACCACTACATCTCCCCCAAAGCAACATTAAAGCTACATGAGATAACTCGGCACTCGGCCCCTCTTGTCATGATAAAATCGGCACTGTGTTTTAAGAACCACATTTCCCACAATCTCCCACTCACTCGCTGTAATGATGGTAAAAAAAATGGTAACAAACATGCGTGACGCAGACTGGATTGGAAGATTGTAGCTACTTTCGGGTAGGATGGCTTCAATGCAGGTAAATACTGGTCTTCTTTCTTTTATGTGCATGTAGATTTCGTTTCGCGGGGCGAAGTGTTTGTTGTCTTCTTGATATTGTGACACGCAAAACGTGTCACTTCCGTTTCCACTACAATATTTCCCGCCAGTGTACTGGCCAGTACACCGAAATTCTAAAATAATGAATTCACAGGGTCTCATGCAGTCATGTCACGAAAATGGTTTTTGCGTTCTTGCTAAGGCCAATTCATAAACTAATAGCAAGTAAAGTTGAATATTGAACCATAAAAAAGTTATCTCATTGAGCTTTAACATCATCTCATTATTGGACTCTTCAGCGTTCATGACCAATATTTCTGCTTCAAAGTCAACCTCTAAATGACCATTAATGGCAGCCCTACAAACTATAAATTAGGTTTCTTATTGTTATTGAGGTGGTTACATACTGTGTGAACTTGATCAGCATCCATTCTTCCAAGTTAAACACTTTAACTGGCTGCACCTGCCCAACGCAATGGGCCAGAGCACCATAGCAAAAACATATAGTCAATAGGAAGTAAATGCATGTTGACACGTGCCTTTTTGAGTAGACAAGGCGGTACCAGAGCGGGGCTTCCCGTCCATTTCAACTTACCACCATTCAAATTCAGTGTTGTTCACCCACAAAGGGGCAGTAACCACACCCACAGCATGAACGTTTCTGGATGATTGCCCTGGTCTATGAGAGGCTTCACTCGCCCAACGCAATTTCATTGGCTAAAAACCTTTAACAATTCCCAAGCTGCACACGCCCAATGCGATGTGATTGGCTAAAAACTTTAACAAATACACACCCATGGTGCGGACGACAGACAGACCAAAACCATGTCCGTCCACAGTATACGAAATCAACTTGAAAGACCAATCCACATCCACAAAAGAGCTCACATAGTTTGGAGAAAAGGACGAGACAGGGAGGGAAGTTTGGGGGAGTGTTAATGGGGCTCACTGGTGTCACGCCTACACTTCTTTGATCCCCCTCCTCAAAATCCGCCAGGTCTTAATCAAGTCTGGATGCTGACAAGTGCATCCAGGGGGGGGGGGGGGGGGGGGCTGAGAGTGCTGACATGCTGAAAACAAAAACCATGGGAACCTCCGATGTTCTAAATCACTACAGGTGATTGGTTCCGCTCCTCATTGGACAGTTTACAGTCCGTCAGAGCGCTTTAATAATCCTGGCTTCCTGAAACGCACCGCACAAGATCTACTGTGAGGCTGGACTGTCTGCTGCAGATTCTTTGATTGATGGTAAAGTGCTTCCACCATGTTGGATATGAATGACCTCATCCATCATGGTTCTTGGGGTGTTTTTTGTACCTTATAAATACGACTTTTGCTTACAACTTCTGCTAGGTACATTTAACTGATAAATAGTTGGTGTTCCGAGCTAAGGATTGTATTGAATTGATGCACAATCACAGAAAACTTGATTAACAAGTCACTTAAGCCAGCTAAATTGACCTCAAAGAACAATCACCTATCTGGAATCGGAAACACTTACTGAGACGTTATTTTTGTTACAGAAATGTTGTGAACATTGGTGAATTCTGAGGCACAGTAGCCATCAGTCACTCCAACTCGATCAGAGATGCAGCGGGAATGTTAAGAGCATCCCAGCAGCACTCCTCAATGTTCTGCAGTGCTACATTTCTGTGTGCCAGCAATCACTCTTATTTAAACTCTGCAGGTTCACTTGACAGCCAGATGGGTGAGCAGTAATTCAGTTGTGGGGCACAGGAGGGATTCTGAATGAATGTCTAGGGCTTAAAGGAACAGCAATCTTGAGCTCTGCCTTTGATACGTTTCTCCCATCTAGTTTTTATTTTATTTAACCTTTATTTATACAGGTAAAAAACACATTGAGTTCAGAAGACTCATTTACAAGTGTGACCTGTTCACAATCATTCAACACTCGTTACACTAAATTACAAACAACAGGACAGAATTACAAATAAAACATACAGGACTATGTGTAACAATAACAACAATAAAAAAACTAGTAGCTTCCCTAATGGCCTGTACAGACTACACTATATTTTTGTCTTTCACGATGTTCACCATTGTCAGATTAGCCGATCACAGTTGCATAAATTCTTGAGGTGTCGTGGCAAGGATACTGGCAACACTACACGAATGACCACGACAAATCATCGTATGCTGTCTTTCACGACCATGCGCGTCATTGCGTGAGTTCAGGTAAATTCATGGAATTTTTAGATACAACTGGCTTCAGCCCTTTCAGGTTTCAGCCTTTTGTTCTTAAGCCTATTGGTTCGCCGTCCTCTGCCTCTTGTAATTCCAAACACCCCTGTCCTCTACCTCTTGTAATTCCAAACACCCCTGTCCTCTACCTCTTGTAATTCCAAACACCCCTGTCCTCTACCTCTTGTAATTCCAAACACCCCTGTCCTCTACCTCTTGTAATTCCAAACACCCCTGTCCTCTACCTCTTGTAATTCCAAACACCCCTGTCCTCTACCTCTTGTAATTCCAAACACCCCTGTCCTCTACCTCTTGTAATTCCAAACACCCCTGTCCTCTACCTCTTGTAATTCCAAACACCCCTGTCCTCTACCTCTTGTAATTCCAAACACCCCTGCCGTGGCTTTATCATTTATAACAGGAAAGCATCTCCAGGGGAAGACACACCCCAGACTTTCAGTCTGGCCTAGAGTAACCTTCTATTGTTCCTACCTGAAACCTATTCAAGATGTACCACGCTTTCTTATATCACGTGACTGAACTCTTGACCACTGTTGATGATGTCTGCCATTTATTATGACGTGTACAGATGGGTTAGCCAATCAAATCTCTGGAAGCGTCATATCCGTGTATTGCTTGAATATAAGACCGCGCAACACCAGACTGTGTCACTTCTGAGTCTTGCGCTCGTATGTTTTCTAAATAAATCAGACTTAACCGTTTTGAGCGAACTTTGGCAAATCCTTTTACTTTCAATCAGATTTATTTCCACTACAGTAGTTCAATCAAGAAATTGTCAGTCATGGAAGAAGAAGCCTATTGTATGCACTGTATTCAAGCTTTATTTTTTACTCAAAATAATGGTGGTGGAGTGTTGTGCCAAATAATTCTGACTCCTCAGCAGAATCTGACTCCTCTTCACTATCTTTTAGTTTTGAGTTATCTTTTGACTGCCAAAACCATGATATGCAGGCTACCACAACTAGACTGTATCTGCCTCATTAAAACTACAGTTGATACAGTTGAATTGTTTTTCGTTTTCGTCTGGGATTCATCCCTTTTTATCTACCGACTCAGTAGGCTACTGTCCAGTGACCTAGAGATGCAGGCTAACCACAGTAAATGTGAGGAGGGATAAATAATGACTTTATATGAATGTAGGCATATTACTTGTAAACTATTATGTAGGTTCCTATTCTAAGTGTTCTCATAATTTAATATCGTGGATGATATAGCATTAACTATAGGTTCGCATTGCAATGTGGTCTTCTTAAAACCTAAAATAGCCTCGCTTTTTGTGACAAGTTGCTCCTCTTGTGATGTCCTGGGGCCTCATTTATAAAGCTTGCGTACGCACAAAAGAATGCATACGCCACAACTGAGCAAACTTTGGGATTTATAAAAAACAAACTTGACAGGAGAATGTGCTCACCTCCAAGCACTCTGACCCATGCATACGCACTTTTCTGGACAAATGAGAAACTGCGATCCTAATGACCCGAGAAACGCTTTGAAATTGACACCATTGTGAACAATAAATACATCCGATATTGGAAAATAACCCCTCAAATATGTTGCACAGTCCAACCGAGTAATCAACTGGATCTGTCGCTTAACAATTGATTCATTTATTTCTTCTCATAAATAATTATTGTATTTATTTATTTTCATAAATGATTCCTTTATTTGTTTATTCTCATAAATAATCATGTGGACAGCGTAAGCTATGTGCTCAAAGCAATCACTTTAATTCAAATAGGCCTACTGTTTGTGAACGGCCTTCATATTTACACTGCTGTGTGAATCCCAATTTTGGTAGAGCAACAATCACTATAGTCGTAGAGAAGGCCCTCTCACTGCAGGGAAAATGACAGTGCCAACATACAGCCTAGCCTTCCACAACAAGAAATCTCTAAGTGTGCACTGTTGTACATGACATACTCAAGCAATGTGTAGGCTAATATATTATAATGATAGCCTAATATGATTCACTGTAAGCTGTGTTACACTGAAATAGGCTGTGTTTGTTGGTGATTTCTAAATAGCCTAAATAGCTTATAATAATGGCCGCCCTATGAATGTGGATTCCTGAGTCAAACAATGAGGCGATTCCTGCCTCATTGTTTGACTCAGGAATCCACATTCATAGGGCGCCCATAATTATAAGCTATTTAGGCTATTTAGAAATCGGCATGTATATTTGATAAATAAAATAGGCTAAACTGATCCCGTGTTCGATGCCTCAGTCGGGCAGATAAGAGTGCTGTTAATTGTCTTAGATGTTATGGATGTTATGTGTCATCGGCTGTTCTGTTTTCATGACATCCAGCATTGTCGGTAATAAGTGCCCTCGCCTCTACATGTCATCCCTGTATCGTCTCCTATACCCAGAAATGAAATCAAACAATCACGTGCGTGGTTCATATATTGTCAATGCCAATCGTACCTGTTCCATATACGTAATCATGTCCGTGGGTGGGTATAAAAAGGCATGCAATTCCAATGCGTAATGACACACAATGGCTGCTTTATATGTAGACTACTGCTTTTGGATGATGTGGATGAAGGAATTCGGAGAGAGCGAGTCGCAGGGACCATGCAAGACCTACTGGCCAATGACCACGAGTGGCTCATGAGCCGCTTCCGCGTTTTTGTTGCCACGTTTGCCATCATGTTAGATTTGGGCTGTAACGATTTCTGTGAATGGGAGGCGTTTCACTGGCCATTTATAGGCATTTACGGGCGTTAAGAGGGTGGGACAAAGCGCGGGCTCACGTGCGCAAAGTTTAGAGTTGATTGAGATTTATAATGGGGAACCGGCGTGGGACATGCGTGCACACTTCGTTATAAATCGGAAAATCGTTGTGCATACCTTTTGGAACTTGCGGATGTCTGCAACCTTTAGTACGCAAATCCTGAGCAAGGTTTTATAAATGAGGCCCCAGGTCTTTTCCGAGTGGTAGAAACTGTCAACACTTGTTTTGTCAGAAGAAGAGCACAGATGAAACTAAACACGGAGGGGAGTGGGGATTCTGCCAGGGAGTCAGAATTCGACGCAAGTCAAAGAAGAAAAATAAAATGAAGAAAAAAGTATTGTGGCAACTGTTCCTGGGTGTCTCGAAGACGACAGGATGGGCTGTCTATTGTCTATCTGTTCTCCTTCAAGGAGAACTTGAGGTAACCGATGTGTTAACATGTAAAGAACACTGTCCTCCTATTGGTCAACATCAAGGTACGTCGTAGGCATGGTCGTAGGAGATGTCAGACTAGGCAGGAAAACACAAAACATTCTGACATGCTAGACTTTTCGTCAGGGAGTCGTAGGCCGTCCCAGACATCAAATCACTGATCTTCGATCATGTCACACTACAAGGCTTTTCAACGTTTCCAACGTTCATAATCGGGCTTGACGCTGGACACTTTGTCGATGACCAAAAATCGGTCCAAAATCATCCTGAATGTGTGTAGTGTGTACAGGCCATAAGTCACTCCTCCACACATGGAGACCCCAGGGATGTCAGGCCTTCACAGACATGATCACATTACCACCTCCATCTGACATTACCACCTCCATCTGACATTACCACCTCCATCTGACATTACCACCCTCCATCTGGAGAAGATCCCAGGGTCTCTTAGTACTTTTTTAAAAAAAAATTGTGCTGTGAAATGTTCATTGTTTGGTCTGGATTCTTATAGCAGGGAAAAGGTCTCGCATACTGCCTGCCAAAGGCTCTAGTAGCGGTGGGTGAGTCACCATGCAGTACTGACAGAGTCCTGACTCAACAACTCATAGTCTGGAGGATAACATTACAGTCCTGCTACAGACGACTGGGGGGGTGGACATTCTCTGGAAGTGATCTTCTTTCAACCGTCTAAGCATGGTCTTTGTCACAATCATTGTACAATAGCAAAATTTGTTCCAAGCAAAATGGGACATTATGTGACAGGCCTAAAAGTAAATTTAAGCTTCATTGTGTTGCTTTTCAAAAGAAGTGAGAGGTTAAAACTAATTTTTGTTCACTCACTTCATTATTGTCACCCTATTGCTCCATATTACCAGATTGCCTCTCTCTCTCTCTCTCTCTCTCTCTCTCTCTCTCTCTCTATATATATATATATATATATATAAATATATATGTATATATAAAACAGAAAAATCACACCCAGATGGTGAAGTGGTGCAGGTTTATGAGATGTCTTTGACTTCCTGGACCCCCTGCAATTTGCGCACCAAGCCTGAATCAGTGTGGACGATGCCATCATCTACCTACTCCACAGAGCTTACTCACACCTGGAGAGGCCAGGGCACACACGATCTCCGGCTCACAGCAAAGCTCTCAGCCATGCAGGTAGATCACAACATGGTGGCCTGGATTATGGTCTACCTCACCGGCAGGCCACAGTATGCCTGACTGCAGGGCTGCCTGTCCGATGAAGTGATAAGCAACACTGGTGCCCCCCAAAAAACAGTTCTGTCACCTTTCCTGTTAACCCTTCACACCTCCGACTTCAGCCACAATTATTATTCACTTTGCTCATGAACTATGAAGAGACAAAGAGTATATATTTTTGGTCATGATCCATGCAATCAGTTAACAATGCTGGAGGGAACATTTCAGTAAGTAGATAGTTGTGTCAAAGACTAGCGACTGGTATTAGATGCAGTGTATGCTTCTTCATTTCTGCAGAGAGGTGACAGGTGTAGGACCTCTTTGTGAACATAATGGCATTGCTGGTGGCAAGGTGTTCCACCAGTCAGACATAGGGATGGGTCTTGAAAACTGGTTCTTTTAAGACCCGGTTCGAGGATTTTGAGAAACTCAATAAAAAGGCAGACCCGAGCTTATCGATTCTGCTATGGAGACTAGCACGTCCTATGATAACGTAATGTCAATTTTAAATCTTGTGAGACGAGTCACGTCATTTTGATCCATCCGCGGTTTAAATAAAAAAAGATACAATGGCCTCCTGCACCGCTTTATTTCTCATTTTGGCGGAGAGAATGGCTGAGCGCACAAAGCGATCTAAGGCGTGTTACATTTCACAAAAGTGAAAGAAAAGGAGGAGGCGAAATGCAACCTGTGCTCTAAGATATTTTCCTGCAAGGGGGGAAATACAATGTCTATGCTTAAGTATGCTACATGTAATAGTCTTGAGGGAGTTGGTCTGCGAGACAGACCAACTCCCTTGTCCTCTTCTACCACCCCAGGTATGCATGCTGTGCCTACTCAGTAAGTCCCGGTTTGTTGACATTGACAGTACTTAAATCTAGTGCTAGATGTCTTCTTTGCGAGCTAGATTCCCTCTGTCATCGGCTTGCTAAAGCTATAACTTACAGTGGTTCATTCATTAGACTAGTAGTACGTACTGCAGCTAGCCAGCTAAAGTTAGCTACCGTTAGCTTGCTAGCTTGGTGCAGTGACGTTATGTTACTGGGCACATCTAGTGAATGAATGAATGACCCACTGTAGTCTAAGTTATACTAAGACGTTTTTGTAGCCTTTAGCAAGCGGATGACAGAGGGAATCTAGCTAGCAAAGAAGACATCTAGCACTAGATTTAAGTACAAGAAACTATTGTTATGTTGTTATTGTTGTGTCATGTATACTGTAGTGAGGGGGACAGGAGGGAGAGAGGGAAGAAGGGGAGGGAGATTGTCTTTCTCTAATACTGTTTAGTTAAGAGCAGCCATTTGTTATGTAATGGTGTGTTGTTATGTAAAGCATAGCCTATAGGCTACTTTATTTAATTTATATGCAGTATAATTTATTTTTTGTCTTTTCACGTTATGCCCTGTGCATCAGTAGTGTCACAATCCCAGATAAAACAATACCAGTTCGGTTCTTTTAAGAATTTATAGTTGTCTTGTCTTTCCATCAAATAGTAGAAAAGTAGGGTATCGATAGTGGGATCGATAAAGACTTGAATCGTTAAGCAGTCTCAATAATGGTATCAGTATCACTAAAAATTAACGAGACCCATCCCTAGTCAGACATCACACACCTACTATAGCTCCGGCGCCCATGTTTAATTGAGACTGCCGTTCACCTCGCTGTTAAAACAATCAAACCTTCAAGATATCCACTTCTTGTTTTCACTCCCTTAGTGTCAAATTAATTCTGAGATGGCATCCACACTGCAGCATGTTGATAGGGCCTTTCTGTTGCAGAAGTGCCATACTAGTATTTTGTGGTCGGTTTTTGCACAAGAGAGAAAAAATTGCAACAACAAACAATGTCATTGAAGGTCAGAGGAGTGAGTGAAGAAAGGACAAAAAACAACTCTAGGATCTAAGCAGCAGGGGTGCTCTTTAAAGAGTGTATGGGTCGAACTAATCCAATGAACAGTACATTGCATTACAGTCATTAGGCAGAATTAGTCTGTTCATTTTACATTGTCATCATATGCTTTGGTGAGCCAAACATGCAAATACAAAGGTAATTTCATGGTTGTGTCAAGGAGAGATACACATGCAGATGTACAGTATACCCTCATGCACTGGCAGACACACTCACTCACAATGGCATAGGGAGTACATCAATCAGAGAAGTATTTTTTATGTTCAATATTTAGTTACCACCCCCCCTCCTCTGAATGGGGAAGTTAATTGTGTTTGTCATGTTCCTCATTCAGACTGCGGTGTAGAGAGCTGTGATTGGGGACTGGGTCCATGTTTGTCATGTTCCTCATTCAGACTGCGGAGTAGAGAGCTGTGATTGGGGACTGGGTCCATGTTTGTCATGTTCCTCATTCAGACTGCGGTGTAGAGAGCTGTGATTGGGGACTGGGTCCATGTTTGTCATGTTCCTCATTCAGACTGCGGAGTAGAGAGCTGTGATTGGGGAACCATGTTAGAGGAGGTGAGTCCAGAGGCTCCGGTACTGAACTGACTCATTCTACTAGAGTGCTACATTAGAAACCAGACCCGGGTAAGAAAGTTCACCCTTAAATGAGTCATTAACGCTGCCAATCAAGCAAAAGCGCAGGAAATATCCAATTAACTCCGTAGTGATGCCCGGAGCAAATGTACAAACAGCCCCTTGTAACATCTTTACCCAGCTTACCCTTTCTGTGCAGTGAGAGAAAATGACGGAATATGTGCTTGAATTATTCATAATTTCACTTCTCGCGTTGTAGAAATTATAAAAATAAATGTAGGCTCAGGCCAATATGAACATGTCTCGGGAAATATGAATATTTCATACACTTCAGCACCCAGCCCTAACATGAGAGTGCACTGTATGCCCGGGAATACCTGGTGATGAATGCAAAGCAGCGGAGGAAAAGAGGGAGACAACTCTGAACAAACAAATGCAAACTAGAGCGGGGGTGTGGGGTCTGAGCTCCCTCTCTCTGAGAGAGCAGCAGAGGACGCGGTCTGTGGGATCATGTGCATAAAGGACCGCTGCATCATTTAATTAAAACAGACCCTGGGAAAGGGAAGCAGTAAAGAGAAAATGAAAATCAATGTAAGAGTAATGGTTTCATTTTGGCAAAGGATCAATGAGGCTTTGAAAAGACTGCTATATGCCATTGTTCATTTTAACAGTTGCACAGAGAAAAATATGGGGGGGGGGGGTATGGATTTGATGGAGTGGAGTTTTGCAGGCGTTCAGGTTGAAGCCTCTATCATGATCATGATGAGTCATTGAAATTAGCGGGTGACTTGCACATTGAAGATCAGCCTGATCCCATCCCTCTGTAGCTAGCTGGTTAACATCCCACCATTTAAAAAGGATGAAAGCTGTTCTAACTACAATAGAGACTAAGTACACGCTGCTATAAATGTATTCACTGAGTCAAATACAATATTCCGTGCACAAATGTAGTCTAGGGAAGAAAAACAATCTAATCAGGGTGAGCATGAACGAGTTCAGGTTCATCTGTTCACAAGACATCAATGAAATAGAAATTATCTAGAATTTGATGTTTTTCTGTCATTTTCTATTCTACAACAGATAAACATGCCTCACTGTTTTATTAATGACAAAGAAAATAAAGAACAGAGGACCTTCAGGTTCTGAACTGCCCATGTTGAGGTACAAATCCAAGGGTACCAACAGATCATTTATTTAGAACCAAAATTATGTTACACACCAAGACAACCATTATTGTCACAGTACCGCTGTGAGATGCAAAGCAAAAATGATTGGCCAACAATCCTGGTATCTGCTCTTAATCGCCTTTGGTTTTCGCCTTACATGTACAGTATTGCTTTGAAAGAGCAATGTCTTGTGAGTTGAGAAGAGGAGGGGAAAAAAGATGGTTGCGAAGATGCCTTCTTACAATACCAACAGTATTAAATGTGTTTAAGTTCTTGGATGCGAGGCGTCTTAGAAGCACACACTGGCAGGGGCGTCATGCAACCCACAAAAACGAGGGGGCACAAGATAGCGAGGCGTTATTTGAGCGCGCGCAGAATTTTTGTGTTTTTTGGGCCATTTTTGCAGTTTAAAATCAGGACACAACACACTACCAGTTGCCACTCAAGCGGTGTGAAATTAAACTTACCGGTAGCGTTCTTTCAAGGACTTTCAAAATAAAAGTAAGGGAAAACAAATCTACTTTTTTTACTCACTTGGCATTGGTCCAAATGATATACTGTATACTGGAGTATGAAGTATATTGAATCTGATATATACTGAATAGCCTATTGGAGGACCTGAATATTTGGAGGACCTGTTCATCAGTTAAGGACAACCTTAATCTAAATGTATGCAAGCAGACCATGAAAACTTGTTTATCTGAGACGAGGCGAGCGGCTGGGCTTCCAGGTCCAGTGTTAATTTAGAAGAAACCAAATCCACCGGGAAAGAGGGTGTTTGGCTTTTTGAAAGAGGTTATGGTGGCTTTTCGAGGTGGTCTATGACATAATTAATAATACATTCAGCCCAGTAGAGAAAATAATCATAGCTCAGCATTGTAAAATGTAATGGTAAACAAACAATAACAGAAATATAAAAAAAACACACCCTAAAAAACACCCCCAAATCCTATAGGCATGACGCCTCTGCACACTGGGCTGAGTGGTGCACTGGGGATCTCTGTGAGTCACACAAAGCAACAGGACTGTGTGTGTGTGGTGGGGGGGGGGGACCTTTTTTCTGGAACCATTTACCCATTTCAGTGGGTTTAGGAAAGGAAAGGAAGAGAAGATGAGTAATGCTGTGTTCACACCGGGCGCAAATTTTTCCTGCGGCACGGCGAGTTTACATAGAAAGTCAATACAATTTGTGCGAACTGGGCGGCGGGCGGCACAATTCGGCCAGGATTCGCTGCGCGGCAACATTTGTAAAAGTCAAATTTTTGGAACTTTCTGTGGCGGATTCGCATGGCAACCCATTGATCGAGATTGGGCGAACTGGGCGGCACTAATTTTTTTTTGCCGCGCCCGGTGTGAACACAACATAAGAGCATTACTCAAAGAATAGCCCTTTTCATCTGCTTTGGGATTCCAAATAACTATAATATGATCAATGTAACCCAATAACATGTCAATCGCAAAATGATCACTTCTCTGTCCAGAGAATTGCATGTTTTTGCCAGGGTAACCAAACCTGCTTTAGGAAGGCAGCCCTAAAACAAATTTGTCCAGAATTTTCTGAGAGAAAACAGTAGTACACTATTAGAGGTAATAATCGCAGCAGCAGCAGCACTATTCCAATCCACATGTCCTGCACACTGTGTACTAACTTACATGCATGAATCTGCAGGGACAGAAGTTCAGTGAGTTAATAGTGAGTGTATTTAATAATCTACCCTGGCACAATGGATATTACAGTGGCTGGAAAGATCTACGGTATGCGCATTCAATCCAATCTACATCTGAGTTAAAGGAACTGCTCACTCAATGTGTAAATTCTAGATATTTAAACAAGTGCAGTGTTCCCAGTTCAAAGATGAGTTTGAATCAGTTCAAACGTGGATTTGAATCAAGTCAATAATGGGAGGATAAGAGTCAATGTGGACAACCCCTCACCATAATCTTAAAGAAATAAATCAAGTGGATGAGAAAGAACGATACAAACAAGTGAAACCAATTTAGCGCATTTGAAATGTCACAAGCTTGAAGAAAAAGCCCATGAACCTCAGGACCAGCGTGGTTGACAAACAATTCAATCAAAATGAACCCCTTGACCTTGCTGCTCTTAGACACCCATTTGGTCACCCATTGGAAATCCTCCCACTATTTGGGTTTAAAAGGGGACTTGCCAACATTGTGAAATACATCTAAAAACTCAGCAGGCTGGCATCGACCCTGCTAGTCTCCACAAACTGCCCCCTCCCCCAAAGGTGACAACAACCTATCAGCATGTGTTGGCAAAATCTATCACCATTTCGTAGCCAGTTAGTGATGGGAAGTGACAGAGGCAGTTTTAGTTTTTTTATTCCCTGTTTGATGCCCCATTGTGACTGTGAAAGAGGCCTCCCACATCTTCACTTCCTGTTTTTATTGAACAGGCGTTGGCAAAAGGCTGCTGGAGGTGGTCTGTGAAGACATCTGAGCCCTGTGGTGGACCAGAGGCCGGGAGATTTGACTAAGGCAAAGACCAGCAGGATGTGTTGATTTTTGCTTCCCACTTCCCTTGCTGCAATGCCAAGGTGATAATCTACCAACAGAGCAGGAGGCCTTCCAAAAGGCCCCTGAAGAGCACTCTCCATCCCACAATCCTCCAGCTCCGCTCCCATTGGATGGCTTTGTGGTTAATTAAAAAAGGACACTGCCAGCCTGAGTCTTAAGCAATCACAATAATAAAAATGGCAAATGATTGAAAACACAATCAATCAAGTGAAAATAAGGTTAGTAAAACAGATAAATTTAATCATAAAAGGTTTGTAATCTGGTCACGTAGCTTTGCCTGTTAGTGCTGTGGTTTAGCACTTTATAACCATGTTTTTTTTTGAAGATCACTTAGTGAGCAAAGAATAATTGGGCTCTTACACGCCAACATTATAAATATGAAACTAAGCTCATGTGCTTTAATTGCATGAAGAAAGAGGGACTTCTGATTCCTACATGTTCTGCCTAGCGAGGCCTTGTCAAGTCAACCACATCAGAGAGGTCTGTGTGCCACCTCCACTCAGAAAATACATTTTCAAATGGGAATCCACATTTGGCCACACAACATCCAAACTGAACCTATTGGGGCCCTGCTTTGAACATGCAGAACCACCTGTCATTTGCTTATGGCAGAAATAGTCTGTTATACAACGGGTAGTTCTCGCAATCTGATTGGTTAAGAGCCGTTGTATATTCACGATTTATCACAGGCAAAGCCTCTTTACTGTTCTATGTGAAATATTACTGCGCCAATTATTACTGCCTGTAAAACGTTAGTTCCATTGTGTAACCATCTGTTGGTTACATTACGGTTTCGCCTCAAGAAAAATAGGAACATATAATGTCAATTTTGAGTTGTTCTATCCGTCCTGTAGCCACTCTAGTTTATCATCACCACTTTTGCAACTCTCAGTTGCACAGCAAAGGTAGGCTACACTTCGTTCATGGCTAGCTAGGTTGGTCAGGAGCATTAGTTTGGTTGCTAGGGCTGATTGTTCGTTGCTTTGAAACTCCATAGCAACGTGATAGTTTTATGAACTACCTTTCTTGGTGGAGTTCACTAAAATCAATATTAAGGCACTAAAATAGTAGGTATTTATCCCATAAATGTTTCCTGATGATGTAACCGTTGTATAAAAACAATAACTCACTCGAGGGTTGTGGTATATGGCCAATATACCACAGTGCTGGTCGACAGCACCTTGTGGCTATGACCGCAGCACAACCCGTGGTATATAGGCCATATACCACACCCTCTCAGGAGTTATTGCTTCATTAAAACATGAACATTGTCTAATGTCCGAGAGATAAGGGACTTTGCAGCCATATCTACAGGGCAGAACATTCCCTTTCAACGCTATTGAGATCAAAATCAAGTTACTCCACAAGGGTGAAACGTCCAAGGGTGGGTTCTTATTACTGTCCCAGCTCAGAGAACACTATGGCCTCAGCATAGCAAAATGACATGCAGCAATGTGTGAAATGACTTGTGTCGCTTTCTGTTCTCATCTGCACATTTGGACTGGAGCCCTGTAATGACCACATGGTCTTAAAATTCTAGTAAAATCTCCTGACCTTTTATTTCTCTTCTTCCCTGAATCTGGGACCTGAGGCATCGTCAGTTCCAGGGAGTTGTCAGACAAGAGCCCTTTACACACAGAGTTCCCTGTACACCACTGTGATATGCTACGTGCCCAGTGACGCAACTAAGGGGAATGCAGAGGGTGCAGTGCACCCGGGCGCCACAATGAGGGGGCGCCAGAGTGCTGGGGCGCCATTGAAGAGCAGGAGCGCTGACTGACTAACTATACGATTCATAAATCTGCGCGTCCTCACTCAGAACAGAGTTAATGTTAGCTGGACAATAAACAGTAGTTAGTTGTTAACAATACTACCATGGATGGGCGAAAAAAGCTTTCAGGCACCCAAAACCGAACCAGGCCAGGTCCAGCCTGGCTTATGTGTGTTGGCTGGCTTGTTTCTGTGCGGGACTGGTAGGACGGTAATGTTTGATAAATAAAGATGGGTCTTGTCACTTGGACACATCAGTTCCAATGCTTCCAATGCTAATCCAGCACAATAAGAGCGGGATAGCCAGTTAGCTTATGGGCTCACAACAACTAGCAGCAGCTTCCATAACATTAATGGTAGCGGTCAGTGGCTAAAGCAGTTACACTGATGATAACAAAGTCATCCCCACCAGGAACCCCGGTCTCCTGGCTGGGAGTCCAATGCTCTCACCACTACTCTACTTGTGCAGTGGAGATCGGCGGGTGGGTTTTGGTGTCCTTCTTCCAGTCCCTAGTGTGGGTTGGGGTTAGAATAAGAGTTGGAGTTGGGACAGGATCTGATCTATAAGGCAAGGGGTAAAAGTTGGAGTGAAAGGATGAACATGTGGAGGTTTGGGGTATATTCCCATAAAGTCATCCCCACCGGGTCTTCAACCCCAGTCTCCAGGGTGGGAGTCCAATGCTCTCATCACTACTCTACTTGTGCAGTGGAGATCGGCGGGTTGATTTTGGTGTCCTTCTTGATTTTGGTGTGCTGGGACTACTGCCTCTTGTGGTGCCAACAGAGAAATGCAGGCCAACATTGTCCGCAGTAACGGAGGGAGGGAGGGAGTGATAACCGGACGAACACTATACTAGGTGCGCTGGCTTACAGCCACGCACAAAAAAGCATCAATACATTAAGCTAATTTCTCCATCACCACCTAAAGCTGTGCCAGTCAACAGTCAGTCTAATCACTGAAAATAAACCACATAGGCGTAGAGCAACTGGTGCATCACATCCTATACAAAAATTAATTACTATAGGATTTGAAGTGTCCTACTCCTATTGTAATGAGGACTATCTGTCTATAATGCAGTAGCGTACCGTGGGGTCTTGCACAGGGTCTTCTCCAACATTGTTATTACTCCCAATGCCCCCCCCCCCCCGCCCGCACACCCCGTACACACACGCAGACAGGGAGAGAAACTACGCACGTAGGGGTCAGTGGAGTCTGGTGGGTCCTTGAACCGGGTAAGCCAGGACCAACGAAGCACGCACGCGCAGCGCGCACGATTTTTTGGGGGGTGCGCTGTCAAAGCATGCCCTGATGGGTTTCACAACACCAGAAAGGGCGCTGAGCATTGGCATTTATATGTAAAAACATACAGGAAAACTATAGTAGCCTAGGCTACTGATGTTTTTTTAAACACATCAACAAAGGCCAATAATTTTAGAGCAAGCGAATAAGAGGGCAATATTTAGGCCGAAACAACCAAGCTTTTAGGGACACACTAAATAAACTAGAGAGCCATTATGACAACAATGGCCAAGCACCACGAAGAGAATGACAGGACAATACAATACACCCCCTTAGGACACAGCACTCAATAGCCTACTCCCCTACTTCACTAATCAGTGTTTAGGCTACTAGCCTACTAGGCTACTAGGCGTATAAGCCCACCGCTCCAGGTCTTGATTTGGTCTTGATTTGATTTGGTCTTGACCTCCGTAAGCTAGAATCATTTTATCTGGCCTACAATGTTAAGTGAATAACGAGCTAGTAAGACCGGTGTCAACGGACCGTAACGTGGACTGTATTTTCATGAGGACTGTAGGGGGCGACGGAGCACTACCAAAATGCTAAACACGGATGAAAATGAAGCGATATGGCAGAATACAAGACGCATTTAAGTCAAAAACGGTCTGAATGTCAATTTCAGGCTTCCCCTTATGGTGTCAGAACGATGGCTTATGATCAAGTTTTCAAATCAAGTTTTATTTGGATTTGTATGGGTAAGCCAGGCTTACCCTGGCTTATAGGATCAATCGCCACTGGGAAGGGTACCAATAATTTGCAACACTTGGGACAATTTAATTGTTCCTATCAAAACGTAAACAACTATAATTCCGCACCAAAACGAAGTCCATTAGGCTACGACAACTCGTGCTCAAACACCACAACGCCTTTTATCAAACTGAAATAGCCCTGCCCTGCTAACCATCTCTGGGCTACTGTATTTAACATAATAACATCGCATTCATAAGCCATCCCAGCTGGCACACGACCGACCTTCAACTTTGAAATATAGTTCGATTAATGTCAGTCGTCGTTTCAACCTTGAAACAATATTGAATGCTCAATGGTTGAAAAAGGTTGATAAAATACTTATAAATCAATGTTGAAATTCTGTTGAAGATCTGTACGTTGATGTACAACAACGTCAACATGATGTCTTCAACCTGCCTTATAGCCCTTAAATGCACAATATGTGTAAAAAGTGGCCCAACAAAGGTTTTGCTTTATATATCTTTGCAATAAATTTTATTGGTCACAAATCCTTATTTTGCGCTTGCACAAAGAATGAGATTCAAATTTATTTTTGTGGACATCCGAGGATGTCCTATTATGGACACCGTAGTTTCTTTGGAAATTTTGTTGTGGTGCATCGTGTGTAATGTTTGTCTCGCACTAGCTGGACGTAACTAGTATCTACTTTTATAGGGGAGAGCCGGGTCAAAAGTCGCGCGGGACGAAAGTCGCATTCCCATTTTCTCCAGAATGACTGGACCTGCAAATACGTGGTTAAACATGCCTGCACATATTACCGTGTATGAGCTCCGTTCAAATTTTGGGCGCGATCGCAGCATATTTGAGCTAGCATATTAAGATATCGATGGAAAACCACTTTTGCCCCATATAAGTAAAATAATGGTCTCATAAGCATTTTTCGATTGTAAAATTGTGTTCACTTGTTTTAGTTTGCAAACATATGCAATTTTCTTAGCATATCTACTGGCTACATGATAACATAGCTTTCAAGTTTCGTGCGAGCAAGTCGTGCCTGCAAGCCAGGGAGAAATGACAGGAGACCGTGGCGGGACAAAAGTCGCATCCCGTAGAGGGACAGAAGTCGCATTGTGATGGCTTAGAACCAGAGGGGTGCGCGAGTGACATTTGGGCAGAATGAACAGGTGAAATGAAAGCTCTCGAAGAGATCTTTCTAATGCTATTGGTCAGCTTTGTATGTAGTTTTAATGTGAAAGATACATCTTAAATGCAGTCAAGACCAATTATTTTGCCTCTTTAACTTTTGTCAAACCCCCTGGTTCCAGTCAATTGGATTATATAGGCTACTTTCGTTTCCAATGACGTTACCTTATGAACACAAATATCTTAACCTATAGGCCTACATAAACACAATAGCCTAAAACCATGTTTATTTACAATGTATTTTCTTTCATTGACAGCATGCCAAGAGTTAGGGTGAGGAAAACGACGCGCAGTCTCTTTAGCCCCGAGACCATCAGGCAGGCAGCTCAGGAGGTCGTTGAAGGCTATATATTATTATGATATTATGTCTAATAATACATTCGTTGAAAGTAAAGAGAATTACATGCCAAAAAAAACAGAAGGACACACTTTGCAGCAGTGCGACTTTTGCCCCTCTCCTATGAGACTTGTCCCGCTCGGCAGGGACAAAAGTCGCATTACGCTCGGTCCGTTCTCGCCCTATTTATGTTAAACTCTTATATCCTAGCACGAACATTACAGTTGATAATAGTGAAGGACATGTGCAAGTTGTTTGTCATAAAATGTGAAATCTCTATCTCTATTAATTTCGGAGTAAATGGAATCAAACCAAAAAGTGTGACTTTTGACCCGGTTCTCCCCTACAAGCTGAGCAATGTGCCAGTCATTCCCTTGTTGTCCAACTTTTGCTGCTACTTGTAGATTGTAAGGTTAATATATTGTTTAGCTTGCTAACTAAGTTGGTTTTGCTTTCGCCTTTTAACATAGGCTACATCCTGGGTCGTATTGTGCTGCAGAGGTTGTATGTTTAGAAAGCTAAAAGCTGTTACCAGCCGGCAGATTGACTGCGAGGGCCTTTTTCTGTAGCATGTCACAAAATGTGTTTGTGTGTGTGCATGCCAGTGCCACAAACACTTATTTTTCACATTATTGTTGGATTGATGTTGTTGCTATTCTGTTTCAAGAATGCGCGCACATACATAGCTGCGTCTATAATGAACAAATATGACCCACGCTCTATTTTAATAAATGCTGGGATTTGAAGCCTCAGCGCTACCAATAAATAACTTATTTAGTTCTGTCCGAGTGAAATTATTTTTCCGATATAGTCTTCTTCTGTGGTGGTGGCGGTGCTTTGAAGCTTCAACCCAGCATTTGTTTAAATAGACCCTTTAGCTTAGGTAAGTGAAGTTTCATGTTTATCTGACACTTGTAGGCTAAATATGAGCGCCTCTCCTAACTAGGCCGACACCGATTTATTTTGACGGCAAAGTGACTGTACCAGCAAAGGACTGTTGTCTGGCATGAGCGAGCGGAATGCGACAACGGGACTGAGAAGGGCTACATTTCAACCAGACATTCCAGTGAAACCAGGTAGTCAAAATAACTTACCTGATATAAAATGGGCACCACAAACGCAGGCATTTTTGATGATTTCCTCAGTCCAGTCCGTACGCTTAATAATGGTGATTTCGTCAGTCTTCCTCTGCTACTGTTTCAAGAATGCGCGCGGGCGAGTGCTGACTAGGCTGTAAAAGGGTCTATAATTAACAAATATGACCCACGCTCGTTACATAACTTCTACAACATCCAGTGACAAAATATGTCATGGTACCTTGGTATGTCCACACCAAGGATAGGATAGGATTCCCTCTTCTTGGTGTGTCGGCTTACAGCCAACACACAAAAAGAAAAATGCATAGAGAGGATACAGAAAAAAGATTGAGAACATCTCTGTCAAGTTGGATAACGTCAGCCAAATCAACAAGTGATGGAGGCGGGAATTCTAGGTAGCCATCTAGCTGACTTGCCTATTATTATAGCCTACCGTTATACCTATTATATTATACCTAGTAGTCAGTTATATAAAGTCATGATGACACAGTTGCATTGAGTGTTTTAACAAACTGTTAATTTGCTTTTAGCAACATCCCCGGTGAAGAACAGAGCAGAGCTGATGGTGAAGGAGTGACAGGAGACTTAGACGAGGCTGGCAGGTTAGACATTAGCCCGCTAGCCAATAGCCATAATGCTATTTAATAGACTATATGATGATTCATGATACATGTAGGCTATGTCAGGTTAAAAGTTTCTAACATACTACATAATCGATTAGGGAGGGACTGGGGCAGCAGGTAACAAATATAGTCAAGTATAATCTTTCCGTCACATCAGAGACTGCCTAACCATTAAGGCAGCAACACTGTATTTCGATGCCATGATCATGTCACATTTATCTTACTGTCAAACTACCTGGACTCAAGCCTCCTCCACAACTCTCAAACTGATACAGTCAGTGTACCACCAGGCCCTTAAGGTCTTAGACAGAAAGCCAAACAGTTACCACCATTGCCACTGCCTAAAAAACCAAGGCAGACTAAGCTGGGATAATCACACCAAATTCTCGGATGTCTGTCTGGTCTATAAGATCCTACATGGCCAGCCCCCCCCTCCCCCATCAGTGCTTTTATAAAGCAGAAAACAGCAGTAAACAGAGTCAGACACACTAGATCTGTAGAGAGAGGGGACTGTCTAATATATTTGAGGAGGTCCACCTTTGGACAGTCAGCCTTTTCAGTGAGGGCAGCACACACCTGGAATAGTCTACCTATATCAATCCGAGACAGTGAAACATATCGCTCTTTTAAAATAAGCATTAAATCATGGCTAAGAGATAATCAATCATGCGACCATATCCACTGATATCCTGATCCTCTGAGCAACTTTGAGGTTCTTATTGATGATTGTTGTATTGTTTGTGTTGTACTGTCTACTATGTATGGTCCTGCTGTCTAGAATGTCGTATTGTTTTATGGGACTGTCCACCATGTATTGTCTTGTTGTCTTGTACACTCAATGTTTGTTGTATTTTTTTTTTTTTTTAAATATGCCCCATTATTTTTCAGAGTGCAAGAACATCTGTCCAGGGATTGCAGTTGAAAACTAGCCACGTTGGCTATGGCACATTTACAGAAATGTCAATTAATGTGCACTGTCCCTGAAATTTTAAACCAAATAAAGTTAAGTAAAGTAGAGGTCAGCTGCACGATAGCCAGATAGCCTAGACTTACTTTTCCCCAATTTAATTGTAGCACTCAGAGTCTTGCGTCTTACACCCAGTCTGGGAAGTGGCTTTGGCCCTGTACGTGCCCCAGGGGCGGACTGGGGTAATAATTCAGGTCGGGCATTGTAGCCCCAGTCAGCCCACTGTTCTTGTGACCAGCTGGCAAGTTGTTGAGCGGGGGGGGGGGGGGGGGGGTTAGTGCCGGGAATATCCCCTCTGAATATCTCACTCACAGCTACCAGGCCAGCCCACACCGGCCCACTTGAGGACCGGCCCATCGGGATTTGTCCCGATGGCCAGTCCGCCATCGACGTGCCCCCTAAGAGGTCAATTCCATAAACTGGAATGGGAAAGCTTGTATGTGTGAATGGGGTTAAGGATAGAGACGGCGCTGGATTACATGTCTCAGAGATGTAGAGATCAGATGTCAGGCATCTCAATGTGCTGCTGCCTCACCTTCCTGTCCGTGTCAACACTGGATCGGTTAGGGAGGTGATTAGACAAATCACTGCTTTATAGACCATGTTTACAGTTTGTAAACAATGAGGACATACGTAAGCGTGTATACGTAGTTTGGCAATGGAAGTATGGCGAGTGGAGCTTGTCAAGCTATACCAGAGCATTAAGCATAGACATGTGGCATTAACCACCACAGATTGCGAATGCTACCTAAGATTAACCACCACAGATTGCGAATGCTGCCTAAACACATTCACTTTGTCAAGTTGAGACCGACCTCCAGACTGAATGCAATTGGTTCACATAATTCTGTAAAGTTACTTAGGGGGCCCTTATGGAGAGACTCACTCCATGTCTGAAGACCAGACCATTTAGCCATAACTGTCATCAGCACAAAGATATACAATTCTAGCAAATTGTAAGACTACAGTAAGCCCCAAATGTTTTGTTGTGTAACATTGACCTCTCTGTATGAAGACGCAATCTTTGCATCAGGTTTGCTTTGTATTGCATCAGGTTTGCAGTTAGAATAATAAAAATGAAGGCATGAGAGCATTCACGTCATGAACACAAAATCCAAGTGGCGAGAGCCACGGAGCCATGCATTGGGCTCATGTTTTGAGACATATTTTAGACTAACAATGCCATCAGATTTATGCTACCATTCATCCATAGTGCTACTGTATGCTTTCTGTTGAAAACAGAAAAAGTGTGCTATAATTCTCTGTGCTACAGAAAGATACTGTATGTCATGACTAAATGACTAAAAGCCTCAAGCAACTCTCAGATTGAAAGGAACTATTACATTTGTACCATGAGAAACCCTCAAGACGGTTGCTTCCTCTCAACGGTTTGATTGGGATGATAAATGTTTGATTGGGATGATAGATGTTTGATTGGGATGATAGATGTTTGATTGGGATGATAGATGTTTGATTGGGATGATAGATGTTTGATTGGGATGATAGATGTTCACACAATGTTACCTGAAGTGGAAATGCTCATTCCCTGCTCCCACAATGAGCAGGAATCGTTTGTGTTGAATGTATGTATGTTTTGTGTATGAACTTGCATGGTGGCTTATGGCAAATGGAACTGCCACAATGTTGATCCAATTCTTGGGTTCTATAGTGCAGTGTTCCCAAAGTCAAAGGCAAGAGGATCACATACCACAGAATTGAAATATTTCAATGCCTCAAATTAAACACAAAATGGCTGGGCTGGCCAACTTATGTGGGAGGGAATACAGTCTGTTTAAATAAACCTCTGAGACTAAGAGTAAGAAAGTGGGAGAATTGAACACCAAAGTCAAGGCATCTTTAGAAAACTTTAAAAGCTGGCAGAGCCCCAACAGAGCTGCAACATAAATTCTGCTCTGGTCACTCCAATTAGTCTTACTTAGCGCATGGCTGGGTGTCTTAATTTCACCTTAGCCAGTCTATCACTACTATACGCTCAAGGTTACCAACATCTCAAATGGCCAATTCGTTTGCACTTCAACTGAGTCAATTGAGTCCCTACCCTGACCCAGTAACTTTACTGGAACACATTTGGAAAACAAATTGTATTGTGCATCATCATTAATGCCGCTCATCCAGAGTCCCCTGCAGATATCATGTGCTACAAACAAAATGAAAGTTACTTACCTATACAATTTACCAAGGAAGGAAACCATCGAAGCCCGTCATGCAAGAAAAGAGAGAAGAAAAAAGCAATCAGAGAATAATTAAAACACTTGTTTTTCTCAACAGCTCTTGATCTGTAATGTAGCTCGAAATGAATCTCAATATACTGTGGGTTTCTCACAGGTATGTACGACACACTGTCTAAACTGCTCCAACCTTGAATAATTCAGTGCTTAAAATGGGTGCTTGCTTGAGATTTTTTGGAACATAAACACATTCAATTCTCCATAGATTACTATTTCTAATTTTCCCACATTATTATTTAGTCACAGCAAACAGTTGTAGGACATGGCTAGTTCATCTTAAAAAGGGTTGTTCATTCCTTTTCTGGGGTCTAGCATGTCACAGGTAAATTATGACTTGAAGCGATATGAGGTAATTTTCAGACCACGTAGGAAAGATAAATGTAGAGACTCCTTTCTAATAAATTGGCAGCCTTAAGTGGTAGACAAAAGCCACACCATTAATTCTCTCAATGTGTATCTGGACAGCAAGTTATCAGACTAAAAAGTTCAATAGCTGAGAACATATTGTGGTAATGTGGGTCGGAGCAAAGTTCATGCAAACCTGGTGTGGGAATCTTTAAACCCTAATCGCCAAAGGTCAAGGTAGCCTAAGATCAAAGGAAAAGGTTACACCTGCCCAGCCAATGTGATGTAATTTACATACAGTAATAGCCTGACTTCAAGCAAGTCCAACTACTGATATGAGACTTCACAACTTCACATAAACAGGAACTTAATCTGTTTTTAGTGTAATGTCAAAGGTATAGGACTATCTGCCATTTTAAGATGCTTGCTCACTGCCCAACACCAGTCAATGCAGGCATCAGATAGGTGTGTTGAAATTGTTTTTGTGTGTGCTATTTTCTGAGGTGGGCTAGCTACAGTAGCTATGCTGCAACTTCACGTGAGAATTGCACAGCTAGCTTAACCATGGATAGGAATACGCAAGGAAATAAACTGTGAAATAAACTGATCCATCTTGATACAATAATAGGTATTCCCATGGATGTAACATTATTAAACTAGGGTAGCCTATTTCTGGCTCAGCTAGCTAAAACAAAGCTGTCATTGGATGATCTGCAAAGCAGTTCGCATGGCTATGAATATTTGTGAAAGGCAAAATAGCAAGGGGTTCCCTAACCTAGGCAAGTGACGATAGCTAGGTTACTTTCTGCAAAGCAGCCTAGTGGTGCTAGCGTAGCCATCTTTGGCTAGTTAGCTAGCTAACATTAACTAGCTCATCTGACTAGGTTAACGTCAAACATGGCCATCTAGCCAAACTGTAGCTATGTAACACTATCAGTCTGGTTAGCTTTCTATCTGATGTTGGCTAGCTAATGTTAGCTGGTTGTTTTATTAGTTAGCTAGCTAGTTAGCGGTAGTTGCCAGTATGCTGTGTCTTACAGTACAAGCAGATGGTAAGCATCTTTAGTAATTTGGTAAGAGGAGAGTTGGGAGGAGGGAGATGGAGGAGAGGTGAAGGGAGGGAGATGGAGAGAGAAAGAGTAGAGGTGGAAGGGAGAGGAAGATGGATGATGAGACGTGGAGGGGAGGGAGTTAGGTGGAGGAGAGGAACAGGTTGAGATGGAGGAGAGACGGTAGAAAGGTTGGGAGGGTTGGAGGTGTGAACGATGCGTGGAGGGGAGGACTGTGATGGGGAGAGGGGAGTGAGTGGGAAGATGCATGGGTTGGAGGCACAGACCTTTTTTGATACAGTATTTGTTATGTGATCTTATGTTAAATAAAAGTGTATTTTCCTAAATCTTTACTTTATAAGTAAGATAGACAGACATTTCCCCTGCTCATTACTGCAAATGTACTAGTTAGGCCTCAAGAGCCCTTCTTGTGCTGGCAAGACATATCGGCAAGGCGCACCAGCACATACAAAACATTTCCGCACACTTCTTGCGCACATCAAGGCAGGCATGCATGCCTCACCTCCACTGCTACAACTCCATCCTAGAGGAAACTCTGAGCTATGCTAGTTTTGTGCTGACACTGCTGCTGTGTTAGTGCTGGGTCCATTTGCAGTTGACTGCTGTTTCCTGGTACTGGTCAATGTTGGGTCAGTGTACAAGTTCCATTAGTTGACTTGAGCTGAACCTAGCATCTACTGAGAATAAAAACAAGATTAAATAGCCCAGGTTTTAGATTTAGGAAACAGGTAGCAAGAACTCTATCCCCTGTTTTTGTTTTTAGCTTATTTTTCAATATGCAAGAAGTCTGATCTGTCTAGTGCAGAATGTATCAGGTTTTACAAAACAATAACAGAGAAAGGGAGAAAGGGCCACACAGACAAAGCTTCGAAATAAGACTCCGCATTTGGGAGGGATGTGGGGGCGGGGGGAGACTACAAGGAAAGAAAATAAAAGTTCCATCGATGATATCAGACTATGATGACATCAGACTATGGCCTGGGGCATCAGACACCCCTGGAGAGTGTGGGAAGGGCCTGAGTGGCACATCTGAGCCATGCACTTTAAAATGCTGTGTGTGTGTGTGTGTGTGTGTGTGTGTGTGTGTGTGTGTGTGTGTGTGTGTGTGTGTGTGTGTGTGTGTGTGTGAGTGTGTGTGTGCGCGTGCATGTAGCTGGTGCTAAACGGTGAGTACATTTGCCGTGGCATTGATCATGGGGCTGAGAGAAACCAAAATGCACTCGTTGGAAACAGATCTTTGGAGAATGTCCAAGATGGCTACCATCGTTGCCTGTAGTGCTCTGCTGAAATTGACATTATGCAAAATCCCCTCAAGAGGAATGTATCATGGTATTGGCAATATGACATTGACAAATGTGATGTGTCAGATGAGGAATTGGCAAATAACAACAACAAAAATTTAAGTGAGTAATGTATTATTTTAACATGCCCACAACCGCAGTAGGCAGACGAGACTTTGGGGTTGACGACTATTGAGGTAGGAAACAATGTGATCCTCTAGACAAAGTGGAGTTTGTTACCTTATTTGAAGAGGGTAATCACTCAGTTTGTTACCTTGTCTGAAGAGGGTAATCACTCAGTTTGTTACCTTGTCTGAAGAGGGTAATCACTCAGTTTGTTACCTTGTCTGAAGAGGGTAATCACTCAGTTTGTTACCTTGTCTGAAGAGGGTAATCACTCATTGTAAGTGGTGTTTGTCTTTTACCAGAGCGCACAGAGGGACATAATCAAAGAGAATGACCATGTGAGATGCCATTAAAGGAGCTGTCTGTGTGTGTGTGTGTGTGTGTGTGTGTGTGTGTGTGTGAGTGTGTGTGTGTGTGTGTGTGTGTGTGTGTGTGTGTGTGTGTGTGTGTGTGTGTGAGTGAGTGTGTGTGTACCCGTGGCGGGGGGCTATTTGTGAGCTAGTGATGGATTGATATGGTCTGTGTGACTCCGGCCCGGGGGCAGAGCAGAGCCGTATCAGCCTGGCTTCCCTCTGCGCTGGCCGGACTAACAAGCACTCTGCAGCCGGCCACCGGAGGAGCCAATATGGATCCAGTTTTCACAAGGAAACCTACTTTTTTAATGAGACTTGGGATAGAGGAAAGGACACAGGGGTCCTCACTTTTTTTGTGGATGTGTTCACAGCTTGTGTGTGGGTGTGTGTTTGTGTGTGGGTGTGTGTTTGTGTGTGGGTGTGTGTGTGTGGGTGGGTGTGTGTGTCTCCCAGTCCCAGCTCCATCACTACTATCTGCTGGCGTCCAGTGGGCCAGATTCAGACTTGCTCTTCTTGTTGATCACACACACATGCGTGTACGCACACACATACACCATTTATTTTATTTGTCACATGTAATGTACGTGTACAGTCTCAGCAACATTTCACTCATACTGTACACGTACACGCACAAAGAAATCTTGAATCGTGTATGTGTGTGCGTACAGATGTGGGAAGTTAGAAATGTCACATGCTGCAGCATTTGACCTTCGCAGTATTTGGCAGGGAAATCCCGTTGGAAATCTCGTGGGATTTCGTTTTAGCACCACCGCCAGGTGGCGTCTTTGAGTAGATTTAGCAGGCTGGGCTCAGTGTTTTTCTCCTATAGTCTACGAATGAAGCATCATTAAATTTCACGTTCTTTAATTTAAATGCTTTTACGAACACCTATATCTAGGCCTACAGTAGCCTATCTATCTCGGTAACTGACGTCGGGTCAAGACGTGGTGTCTGTTAAGTCAAATGCGAAAAAAAACAGTATTGTAAATATATTTGTTAGTAAAGATGTGGTGAACGTGAGGGTTTTGCGTTTTGTTTCTGGAACGCATTCAACTGGTAGGCTACTTGTAAACCCCGGAAGTAAATTTGAAGACGGGGCACCAGCTAATGTAGCTGAGCGCAGTAGGCTATATGGCTTCAGCACGATACAAAGAAAAAATAAGCTTGATCGGAGGTGTGGATCCATACAAAATTGACATAGTCGCCATGAGTAAAGATCACTCATTGCCATTGATCACTCATATCCGGCAGGTTTGACAGTGAGTGCGTTCACATGCACACTATACGCCGATCAACCGATAATTGTAATAATGCGATTATTGAAATGGTCTTGTGAACGCCTTTATCTGATTTCCAAAATCGGGGTAAGGTCTTAGAACCGCCAAAGACGTCCATTGGACGATTGTGGGTTTTCATTTGCACATAACTATATTTTAATAAAACATTGAAGTCCGCCTGTCAATGACTTTCCCTAAAATTGTGTTCTGTTGCACCCCCTATTGTTAAATTATAAATTAAAAAAACATACAATATTTTGTGATTTGAATGATCTTGAATATATATATTCAAGATCATTCAAATAACAAAATATTGTGTATGTTTTTATTTATTTATACCGGCCGCCAGCCGTTCAATGAACGGCTATAGGGAATGTGCAGTTTCGCGCTGGCTACAGCCTATTATATGCACAGTTTTGCGCTATGTAGGCTATTATAAATAAGTATTATTCATTGGGGGAGCTTGGACTGGGGACTGGTGGAGAGACGCAGAGCCTCCCCAGACGCGACATCCTCCAGTTGGCTGAAGAGCTGCGCGCTCTGGCGTCCAAACAGCCACTGGCGGCGCCCCTCGCAGTGTCCACAGAAGAATACCCCCCAAAAAATACCTGCATGGTGAAGACAAGCTGCAGCAAGAACAGAACTGGCTACCAATGCATGAAGTGCACCATAGCTGTCTGTGGCAGTTGCACTGCCAAGGTGCAGAGGATATGCGCAAAGTGTATTTGAGCTGCCGCCTCAACCGTGCGTAAGAGCAGAGCGCATCAACTCGTCACGAGTTACTCGTGTATAGCTACAACTAGTAGCCCATAGCCATTAAAACGGCTTATTGTTTTATTCATATATCAACTAGATAATTTGATAATAATGAGTAGCCTAGTAGGCTATAAAAGGAATTCAATAGGGCCTTATAAGCCTTAAATTGTAGCCTAGGCTACAGTACAATCACAAGACGCATAGGCCTAGCCTACCGTAAAAAGCGTTGCGTTCTCATAGGCCTATATTAACTTAGATGATTATTAATTATGCTCAGGTCATAATGTCCGTTGAAAATAATTCCCTCTAAGCAGAATTTGAATTGTATTAAAATAGGCTAAAATTAAATTTCCACATATTCTGATTCCTTCTAGGCCTACATAATTTTTTTTTTTTTTAATGTGTAGCCTAGGCTATAGGCTTCTGCGATGAACAAAACAGCCACAATGTAGCCTGCTTAGCGAGCGAGAGGGCAGTCTACCATAAAGTGTAGGCTATAGCCTAACCATAATGTAATATATCTGTACATGCATTGTGGTATTTCTTTATATAGCCCAGCCTGCCTATCAATTGTTTCTCAATAAACAGTTATGCAATCCTCTGAGTCCGAATAAGCAGGCTAATAGACCGGCAGCTCTAAATGCCTTCCCAATCAATGAGACATGGTTGTAAAAATGATGTTTTATTGATGAAAAGGGTAAAACTGAAAAACATGTTAAGAGTCATTGCATTGATCGATGCAGTCCGTTCAAATAGGCATCAAAAGATAAAGTAGGCCCATTTAAAATGACCAATTACATCTTCAAATCCCTTCTAATCTTGGCCTTTGATAGGGTTTTTCCCCGCCCTACTGCCTTGTATCCGAACATTAACTATTTTGTGCATACAGAGCACAAACAATGAAACAAAGAAACAAATAGATTTCCTCCCTGTCTGTCTGTGGCTTTCGCTACCAGCAAACACTGAAAATACAGGTCCTCAATTTATTTAGATTAGACTAGCCTATCCAACTGGACCACTCCAATGAATGTTGAACGTAGCCTACTTTTATCCTTTAGGTTTTACAGAAAAGGCCTACAATGTCCACACATGCATGCGCCATCTGACTAGCTCGCCAGCGAACCTGTGGACTACACTATTGTAACCCCCCCCCCCCTACAAATTCTTTTATATTCAAATAAACTGGATGGACCGGTTTCCTAGCCCTGGATCGTGGGGAGGGGGGTAGCCTACGTTAGCGGGTGCTTTGCCATGACCGGCCATTCCACAGGTGTTGGATTGAATTCGCTAGTTTGATTGATAGATGGATGGATTTAACGTCCAAAGTAGATTGTGCAAGTATTGTATAGTCCCATGTGTAAGAGATGAATGGTTGTAACCAGTGTTTGGCAGTAACGCGTTACGAGTAACGCGCTACAGTAATAATATTACTTTTTCCAGTAACGAGGGGTGTAGCGAGTTACTAATCACATTTCAGTAATAATATTACAGTTACTTGCCCCCCGAAAGCTCGCTACTGCATTACTTTTGTCATAGGCCTGCTCTGTTTATTTATTTTCGTTTTACAAAGGGTGAAATAAAGTTTTGATTTCAGATTTCAGAAGAACGTTCCGCTCATATCACGTCCCGTCACATTACCAGGCAAGCAGCGAGCGAGCGTAGCTATTTGAACATGACGACGTTAACATTCCATGGCTGGAAATACGCACACTATTTCGATTTCCTGGAACTGAAAGACAACAAGAATGTTGTCGTCAAGTGTAAACTGTGTGTAAGTTCTACTAAGACTCTTTCTTGTGCCAGAAACACCACCTCAAATCTCCTGAAACATTTGCTACGCCAACACAGCAACATGAAGTTGGTGGAAAGAGAACCGGACCGTGATGAGCACGCTGCAAAAGGTAGTCAGCCTGCTGCTAAACAGCGCAAACTAGATTTTAATGGTGGACAGCAGCAGGCCATGTGTGAAAATGAAGTAACGAGGCTTGTGGCTAGGTACGTGGTTGATGAAATGCTGCCGATATCAACCATTGACTCTCCGTCGTTTAGACAGATCCTTGGGAAAATACTGGTCAGAGGCAACAAAAAACCACCGGGTAGAACAACATTTGCGAGCTATCTGGATAGGGAATACACTTTGATGGAAGCCGAGTTGAAGAAAGCATTTAAAGAGATTGACTATGTTTCTACAACTGCCGACATCTGGACGGCTAACAATAAAAGCTTTCTCGGAATGACCGTCCACTGGATCAACGGAACGACTTTACAGCGGGAGAAAGCTGCAGTGGCCTGCAAGCGGATCCGGGGGAGACACACGCACAATGTTATCGCTGCGGAGATCAAACAGGTCCATTCATTTTATGGACTTTCAAACAAGGTGACGGCCACCGTAACAGATAATGGATCAAACTTCGTTAAAGCATTCAAAATGTACCAGCCTGTTGACTCTGACTCAGAAGGACATGAGGAGGAGGAAAATTAATTTACATTCACTAACGTAGCAGACGCCCTGTACACTGAAGGTGATGGTGAGTTTTTTCTCCCCCCTCATCACCGATGTGCATCACACACCATGAACCTCATCTCCACCAATGATGTAGAAAAGTGGCTGACAGCTAGTCCTGATACCAAAGCTACATATAGAAGTGGAATCGCCAAATGCACAGCCCTCTGGACGAAGGCTAGCCGTTCTACTGTGGCGTCTGAGCTTGTAGAGGAGGTCAGTCGTAGAAAACTCCTAGTGCCCATGTCCACACGGTGGAACTCTTTCTCTGAGGCAGTCACCCGAATCACAGAGATCCCCATCAGTGACCTGAATGGCCTGTGCGTCAAACTGGGAATAAAGGGCTTTACTGACAAGGAGTACCAGTTCCTAGGGGAGTATACAGTCGTTATGAAGCCTCTCACTGTTGCATTAGACATATTACAAGGGGAGGATAACTGTTTCTATGGTACTATTCTCCCGACCCTTGAAGTTCTGATGTCCAAGACACTTGCCCTGAAAGTCCACCTTTCTAAGATGACAGCTGGCCTTCCCGACGTCATTGTACAGGTGAGTCAAACAATGTGATATAATTCACTGTATGTTATAGTTTTCAGTCACATTTATACTGTGTGTGTGTGTGTGTGTGTGTGTGTGTGTGTGTGTGTGTGTGTGTGTGTGTGTGTGTGTGTGTGTGTGTGTGTGTGTGAGAGAGAGAGAGAGTGTGAGTGAGTGAGTGAGTGAGTGAGTCAGTGAGTCAGTGAGTGAGAGTGCGTGAGTATATAACTATTCTATTAGCGGGCCGGTGAAAAGTGTATTGACACAAACTTCATTTCAGGCAATCAAGACCCGGTTTGCCAACACACTAGAGAGCAGAGATGCACGTCTGGCCGCTGCAAGTTTGCGGAAGTTTAAACTCCGGTGGATGAGAGAGGAAGAGAGGAGAGAGTGTACGAGAGAGCTGCTGATGTCTGAGTGTCGCGCAGTGCTCCCCGACACCACAGACACCGTCCCAGCCACTTCCTCATCTGTACCCATGGCCTCAACCAGCAGCAGTGAATTGGACTTTTTTTCTTTTGAAGAAGAGTCAGAAGACATGTACTCAGCAGAAAAGGAGGTGATGGACTATTTGAGCGCAGGACAGGGGACAGAGATCCTCAATCAGTTCCCAAGGGTCAAAAACATTTTTATGAAATACAACACCCCCATTCCATCCAGCGCACCTGTGGAAAGACTGTTCAGCTTAGGAAGTTTGGTGCTGACTCCACGAAGGAATAGACTCTCAGATACAAGGTTTGAAAAGCTTCTCCTGATGAGATACAATCACCAATTCTGATGTGAGCAGTGAAATAGCCTAAGCTTGCGGTGAAGTAGTAGTAAGTTGGATCCATATAAGGCAGAATTGAGTGTAGGCCTACTTGTGTGTGTGTGTGTGTGTGTGTGTGTGTGTGTGTGTGTGTGTGTGTGTGTGTGTGAGTGAGTAGGCCTACTTTTGCCTAGTTGTTGCTGGAGGCCTTTGATTTTTATTTCAGTTTTGATTTGTTTGCTGCTGTCTTATGTTCTCACTCTTGTTAGGGTTCGGTTTGGGACCCAGGCGCAACAGGAAAGGAGGAGGCAAGGAACGGTAAAGCCCGGAGGGGCGATTTAATAAGATCACAAAGGGGGATGTGGTAGTCGTACAGCCGATGGTCAGGCAGGAGCGTGGTAGTCGTACAGGCGATGGTCAGGCAGGAGCGGGGTTGTCGTACAGGCGATGGTCAGGCAGGAGCGGGGTTGTTGTACAGGCGATGGTCAGGCAGGAGCGGGGTTGTCGTACAGGCGATGGTCAGGCAGGAGCGGGGTTGTCGTACAGGCGTAGGTCAGGCAGGAACTGGAGAGATGAGGAGGGGAGGCAGGGTGAGTGAGAGTAATCACAAACGGGGAACGGGAAAAAACACTACAAAATACGGGTAAGGAGATAGTAGGCTAGGCTATACTTTACCACATGAGTTTATGGTAAGATCTGGCGATGAGTGGAGTGTAGACCAGGTTCTTGTAGAGGTTGAAGGTGATTGCAGAACGAGGGACAGGTGTGGTGATGATAATTGGAAACCGGTGAGTAGAGCCGCGCCCGCGTCATCGTCGGAGACGAGCGCGCCGTTCTTGTCTTTGCGCACGGGCCGATGTGCTGGGCATGTCGGGATCCGACTCTTCGTCACCGGAGAGGGAGGAGACTGCCGAGTCCGCGGAGCTGGCCGGAGACGGGGAACGCCCGGCAGTGGGGGGAAACTCCGGAGAGTCAGAGCGTTGTATGCCCGGGCCGATGCGACGTGCGGTAGAGCGCGTAGGACGCCCCGAGCGCGCAGCGGGCCCAGAGGGGAGAGAGGGAGGCGGTTGTGGAGGCGAGGGCATGCGAGCCGTAACAACTCTCAGTTTAAAGGGTTGTATAAAAGATAGAAAGGATAATATGTCCAAAGGTTTATATTAAGCAGGAGGGCAAATAGCATTGCCTATTCAATTGAATTGTATGTAAGCCTATTGTTGCTGTAGGTTACAGTTTTTTGTTAAATATTGTTTTCATTTTCAGCAAAAAATAAATAACAAAAGGTGTTTAAAAGGTTGTCTCGTCATCAGTTTGAGCCAGGCGTGCTTTTCATCTAGCCTAGCACTTTTAGGGATTCCTAGGCTGCAGACAAAGTTGCTAGTTTGAAGCCTTAAGTGTGTTTAATGGTGATTACGGAGATTCACACATGGACGTACTGGGAAAGTAATATATTACATAAGTAACTAGTTACTTTTGGCTGGGAGTAATAAGTAAAGTAACGATATTACTTTTAAAAAGGATGAGTAATAAGTAATATATTACATTTTTGGAGTAACGAGCCCAACACTGGTTGTAACCATGAACTCAGCCAGAGGTAGGCCCTACTGTAGATTATCAGCATTATCACCAGTCTCAATTTATGTTTTCCTCTAGGCTACGTGTTGCCATTCATTTAAACCACCATCTCATCTAGACTACTTCTGTTGCTGAATTTTGACATTTATGCTTTCATGATTTTAGAGCGCAATAAACATTTTCCAGGATTCCAATAAGTCCATCCCTTTATCCAACTTTGTGCTGAGCGCAGCGCAGGCTGGTAGCACGTCTCGCAACTCCCCAGACCATCAAGAGAATTTCAATATGAAAGACCTTAAGTAGGGTATTCGAGGAGGTAGCCTAAAGGCCGTTTCAGACGGGGAGCGATATTCCGCCTGCGTTCTCGCTCGGATCAGCGGGGGACGCGCGCGTCCTGCGCGCAGCGGGGAAAGCTGACAAAATTCATCGCGGGCAGGCGTGTGCACGAAACGAGCACGCGCGCGACAATTTCAGATTCAGCCGCTCCGCCCCAGATTGTCCGCGGCTCCCAAATTGTCCGCTCGCCTCTCTCATTGAAAATGAATTGCAATGCGCGGATATCGCTCCTCGTCTGAAACGGCCTTAATGCAGCAAGTCGTCGGCCTTCATGACACACTGTTATGCTTGTTTGCTGTAAATCCAGTCATAGAAGTGGGCATCTCGTCCGGCGATTTGAAACAGCTGGTCAATTCACCCCAACAAGAATAGCCAAGAGAAGGACAAAAATTAAACCACAAACGTTACTACTGGTCTTGAAACAACTGTGTTAGCCTAGTTCCATATGAGAACACTCCTCGGTCCAATTCTGTATAGTAGATCAGCCTGTGTCCACGTAGTTGCTAGCTAACTGGTGAATACATTCCATGAATATCTGAAGCAATTATTCCCTATGTAGTTCACTATATGGGTAATACTACATAGGGAATAGGGAGCGAGTGAACCATTTCAAACACATCTCTAGTCAGCCCCGTTAGCTAGCTTACTCGTCCTGATGCCATGTTCCATATGAGAACACTCTGCTAGCTAGCTAGTTAGCCTACTGTATTAAACCTCTACTTGTCCCGATACCTTGTTCCATATGAGTTAACAGATACAGACCCGACGACAGTTACAGAGATAGATACTATAGATAGGCTTTGTTCGTAATAATTAAAATTACAACCAGAGAACAAGGAGTTTGAGTTCACATAGTTGTTAGCTAACTGGTACAGTTGTTTACGTTGCAGTCTAGCTTACAATAGCTTCTCACGCCATTCACTACCATTCCATATTTTTTCTGATTTAAGGACGGGTTTCTCTTCCTGCTTCTGCCTAAGCCCTCCACAATACCACAATGGTGTCATGTTTTACCGAAGGAGAAGTGAAGAAGACGGTAGCTATCAGTGGCTAAAGCAGTTAGCTAATGTTAAGATCATTCCTGTAGCTGCTTTGCTGCTAATGCGAGTTCGTCTCCGTTCCTGCCCGAGAAACAGAAGTTGAACTAATAGCATCAAAATCAAAATAGCTACAGGAATCATCATTGTAAAGTTAGCTATCTGCTTTTTAGCCACCAACAGCTACCGTTAATATTATGGAAGCTGCTGTCGTGAGCTTACTTGCTATCACAGTCTTATCGTGCAGCTTCACAGCCTGCTATTAGCAGACAGCACTAAAGTTGACAAAATCACACTTGCACATCATTAGAATTAAAACCATTTATATGGGATTTATCATTCAACTAAACACGGAACCTGAATACTACCTGATATTTCAACCTGCTGCCATCAGTGATCGGCGCGTCTGCTTGTTTGAGTCATGAATATCTTACGCAGTTACATTCCATGTAGTGTCCCAAAACTGTTAAATCATTCCCCATGTAGTTCATTTTGAGTAACACTACATAGGGAATAGGGAGTGAGTGAACCATTTCAAACACATCTCTAGCCAGCCCCGTTAGCCATCTTACTCGTCCTGATGCCATGTTCCATATGAGAACACTCAGTTAGCCTACTGTATTAAACTTCTACTTTTCCCGACACATGAGTTAACAGATATAGACCCGGCGACAGTTACAGAGATATAAGCTATAGATGGAAAGGCTTTGTTCGTAATAATTCAATTACAACCAGACAGAGAACAAGGAGTTTGAGAACGGTAGGCTCATCTAATGTGCGAGATGAGCTACAGCAATGGGTCAATGAGTGGTATTACTGCGCCCCTATGGGCGTGCGAGCGGTGGTGCGGAATGCCGTAAAGCGCCTGTTAGAATACCGCGGGTCAAGTTACATTCTTAGGTTCCCACATCTGTGTATGCGTGTGTGCAGGTCTGAATCTGCCCCCTGGATGCCAGCAGACTGTAGTGATGTAGCTGGGCCTAGGATAGGGGCTGGAACTAGGATAGGAGCTGGGACTAGGAGAGGAGCTGGGACTGGGAGAGGAGCTGGGACTAGGAGAGGAGCTGGGACTGGGAGAGGAGCTGGGACTAGGATAGGAGCTGGGACTGGGAGAGGAGCTGGGACTGGGAGAGGAGCTGGGACTAGGATAGGAGCTGGGACTAGGAGAGGAGCTGGGACTAGGATAGGAGCTGGGACTAGGAGAGGAGCTGGGACTAGGATAGGAGCTGGGACTAGGATAGGAGCTGGGACTAGGAGAGGAGCTGGGACTAGGATAGGAGCTGGGACTAGGATAGGAGCTGGGACTGGGAGAGGAGCTGGGACTGGGAGAGGAGCTGGGACTAGGATAGGAGCTGGGACTAGGATAGGAGCTGGGACTAGGAGAGGAGCTGGGACTGGGAGAGGAGCTGGGACTAGGAGAGGAGCTGGGACTGGGAGAGGAGCTGGGACTAGGATAGGAGCTGGGACTAGGAGAGGAGCTGGGACTAGGATAGGAGCTGGGACTAGGATAGGAGCTGGGACTGGGAGAGGAGCTGGGACTAGGATAGGAGCTGGGACTAGGATAGGAGCTGGGACTGGGAGAGGAGCTGGGACTGGGATAGGAGCTGGGACTGGGATAGGAGCTGGGACTGGGAGAGGAGCTGGGACTAGGAGAGGAGCTGGGACTAGGATAGGAGCTGGGACTAGGAGAGGAGCTGGGACTAGGATAGGAGCTGGGACTAGGAGAGGAGCTGGGACTAGGATAGGAGCTGGGACTAGGAGAGGAGCTGGGACTGGGAGAGGAGCTGGGACTAGGAGAGGAGCTGGGACTAGGAGAGGAGCTGGGACTAGGATAGGAGCTGAGACTAGGATAGGAGCTGGGACTAGGAGAGGAGCTGGGACTGGGAGAGGAGCTGGGACTAGGAGAGGAGCTGGGACTAGGATAGGAGCTG